>NC_052475.1:6381149-6475165 GCF_009730915.1 Dioscorea cayenensis subsp. rotundata
TCTCTTTCTTCCATTCTCTTCTTATCTCTCTTTTTCCACCGATTTTTTCTCTTTTTTCTCACTCATTTCTTGGCCAAATCTCCTCATTTTTTCTCCTAAATATTCTCCTCATCCATTTGAGACATTGATCTAGTGGTTTTCCCCGAGTTCAAAGCTTGTTTTCTCAATATTTCGTCGGTATGCTTTTTCTATGCCCTAGTTTTATCTTTCTCATTTCTTAGGCATTCTTGGAGCTTTTGTGTGGAATTTCTTTAGCATTTTGCTTGGTTTGGATTGTGTGATTGTTATGGATGAAGTCTTCCTTGAATTTATGTAAAAAAATTTTGATTTTCATATTTTTGGGGAGATTCTGTCAAAATGAACAGTACCCATACGGGCCCCATACGGCCGTATGGGTACAATACATCATATTTTTTATTATTTCTTCATCTCTTACACTACATTTCGATTCATATTGGATTCCTCTATGCTTGATTGGGTTTTCCATGGTTTTTAGGAATTTTGGGGATGAAGAAATTGACAAGCAACCATGAAGTGATATTTACACCACACGGGTGACCACATGGAACAAGATGTCATGTTGTGATGAGAGACCTAATTCTAAGGACAAGGATGTGCATGGACAATTTATTTTATTGTTTAGATTTTATTTTCTAGTTTTTATGTTCCCTTTGTATTTTGTTTTAGTTTTTGCATGATTACTCCCCATCTCTCCTTTGTAAGTTTTTGTGGAATGATGATGTCCCCTTTTTGCCTCGCAGGGCATTGAGGGAATTTGGTGAGCTTCCCTAGTTCTCAATGGAGGACGGACCCGACATGTATTGCTCACCACACCTTTTGTCGATTCATACCTCACGACGAGTACAAGTTGAACCGGGGAGTTCATTTTCACCCTCCTTTATTATTTGCATTGCTTCATCTTGCATGTTTTTCATAATTAGTGTACATTGAGGGCAATGTACAACACTAAGTGCGGGGATGGGTGTATTTCATGTATTAGTGTTACCTATGATGGCTTTGTTCATTCTTGTAAGATTCTTTTAGCTTGGACTAATGATTGATGTGAGTTACTTGTTTCTATGCTTTATTGAATCCTGTTTTACCCCTTGTATTGTCATGTGCACTGAATTTTTTGTCGATGCTCTGGGAATAGCCAATGTGACTACTCTCTAACTCTCTTGTATGCGTAACACACTACTTTGAGTACTTGGCCTTAGAACACTGACACGTCCGAATATGCGTGTGTGTACCGCAAGTGCACGGGTGTCGAAGTAATAAATACCCGGTGAGTCGGGTGAGTCGAATCCACGAGGAGCAGGGGCTACTAGTACTAACTTCTTCTCCGCTATCTAGCCTAATGATAATGGGATAGTGTGGTGATCTAATGTGCGAAGAGATGAACACGGAGACGAATATGCAAGGGTAAAATGGAGGAAGAATCTCAATCGATGAAAAAGTGGGGTATTCGGGCATTGCTCCCCTAGGATTCACGTGATTAGGGTACCGGATAAGCAAAGTGTTTCTATCATGAGTAAGTTAAGTCGTGGAAATCCAAACATAATCGGGTCTATCTCTAGATCACCGAAAACTAGTCCCCCTACGAGGTCCCGGTGGAGAAATCGCTCAATCTCAACACCTCACACCACATATGACCGCAAAGCACTCTAGCGATTCCAAATTGTGTATCCAATTCCTAAAGATTGATCCAACCCTAATTCCCGGCGAAGGATCCTAACCCCCTACAAGGTCCCGGCGGAGAAATCGAGCAATCTCACGCCTCCCACCAAATATGGTTGCATAGAGCTTAGGGAATGGAGATAGAATACACCAATCGGAGGGGAAAGGGGATACTTCACAATCTCATGATTCACCCTCTCAACCCTCTTCAATCTTGAGGTTCTAACCCTAATGGAGATCTCTCTCCCACCAAGGCAACAAATCATGCAAACCAAATAACCATAAGATCAATAAGGCAAGCAAGCATTAAACAATCAAGAATGAAACTTAATCAAACTCGGATTAAATAGAAACACAAAAGCAAATCCACAAAAGATGAGAATCCTAGGGTTCACAAGCCCAAATACCCTCTAGGGTTTTTAGCCCTCCATGGAGCAACATACAAAACACACCATCAATGAATGAAAGTACATTAAAACCATAGAAATAAAACCCCTTATGTATGAACTGATGGCCTTGATGGAGAGCTTCGACGTCTTGAAGGACCCACTCGAGCTAGGTTCACCGGTGGCTTCCTTGATGCTATGACGGAGGAGGAATCGATCAAAGTTGGTGACGAGCGCCTCCAAAGCCGCAAAGACCTCCTCTCCAAACCCCTAGCCGTCTCACCCCTCAAGAGCCGCACAAAAGATCGGAAAGAATAGGGCAAAAAGCGGCTATTTATAGGCCCTCACAACGCGTGCATCACGTGCCCACAGCGCCGCGTGGGCTGCGAGGAATTTCCACGGTCGCGCGGAATTTCAGCGGGGCGCGTGAGCGATGAGTCTCGCTACGATAATTCGTCTGATGAATTCTGCTACAGCACTTTCGCTACAGTGATTTCCACAAACGCGATGATAAACAATCTCCTCTTAAGGCCACACGATCATATGGTAGGCTATACGGCTTTTCCTTCATCAATGCGTCTTGAAAGGTCTTGAAATCTTTACAAAGAGGAGGAATGTGGAGACATGGCTGCCTTTGTGCCCTTCCATTAATAACTTGGCTTGCAAAACTATGGAAGTTGGCACACATCTCCTCATAAAAGAACTCCTCTTGTGTCTTCCAACTTGATTTGTACAAGAACTCCCAATATTATGCCATGATAGCCTATCTTCGCTCCCTTTTGAAATCTTAATGCCTTCACAACCTATATGCATAAAAGAACACCCAATACATGAAATGAGACATAAACCGAATAAAATATGATGCTCAATGTATGTAAAACATGCATAAAAACATGTCTACTCAAGCACTTATCAAACACTAAGTTCTATCCTTCAATGGACTCTTAAGAACTTCTAAGTCTTGTTGAGCTTATCCTAGTTTTGTGTCATGTAGAGTACTCTGAAGATGTTATCTAGGGTGAATGTAAAAAAAATGAAAAAAAAATGAAATGAAATGAATGAAAAAAAAATGAAAAAAAAATGAGTCAATGTCAGTATTCCTCTGCTATTGAAGCATGAATGCGTCTATGTGGACTATAATCGAGTAGTTGGGTGGCTCTTGTGCCTAAGCAACATGTACACCCTCCAGAAAGATTTCAAAATGATTTTCTTGCAGTCTACGTTAGTCAGACTCGAAAAAGAAAAAAGAAAAAAAAAGAAATGAATGATGAAATGAAAATAAAACCTAGTGATCTTTTTGAGTACCTACCAAAGGTTTTGAGTAGAAAGTGGACTTAGTTTCAAGGTATTGAATTAGAAGGATCTTATTTGGCCATTGAAGTAGCACTTAGTAGTTTAAGACATAGTATTCTTTGTAAGTGGAGTGATTTGCATCTAGAGTTGTACTGATTGAAGACCTTAGGCTAGACAAGATCAGGGTATATGAGATATAAGATTTACTTACATGGCACAGACATATAAGGGGTGAGACAGGATATTTTTATTATGCTTATTGACTATGACTCAACATCTATGTATCATTGTCCATTGCTTTTGGAATCTTATATTTACTTGATGCCAGAGGTAATGCATTTAGCCACTTCTCAGTCTCTTTGTATTTCATGAGTTCATTGCTTGGGGACAAGCAACGCTTAAGTGTGGGGATATTTGATAAGTGTCTAAATGTAGATGTTTTCATGTATATATCGTATTCACTTTACATGTATTTTGTGAGGTTTGATGCCCGTTTTATGATTAATCGTCTACTATTTGCTTTGTAGGGCATAAGGAAGTCATGGAGAACAAGAAGATATCATTTGGGTGAAAAGAGAAGAAAACAAGAATTTCATACTACCCCCATACTACCCAGTATGGGGGCCATATGCACTATAGCAGCGGAATGATTTGGAGTGTCTGCACAGATTTCCATACTACCTAGTATACGGGGCCGTATGGAGGCCGAATGCACCTTGTATAGATCACGAATCTAGGTGTTTTGAGTGCTATATGACCCCCATACGACCTGTATGCTTCAGGGGGTATAAATACCAACTTTTAGGGCAGAACAACGACTTTTAGCTGGACTTTTTCTTGGCCGATTTTGGGGAGACCACTTGGGAGATTTTGGGCGACCTTAGGGAGGAGAAGAAGGGCAAGGAAGCTAGTAGATCATTCAAGCGCAAGGTCCAAGACTCTCAAGGCAAGAAGGCAACTTCATTCAAGGGGAGATCTACCATGATTTGAAAGGAAAGAGACCCGCGGCTAGAGGAAGCATCATTAGGCACTTCTTTGGTGGGGAAAGCGTCATTTGGCATATTCTTCACCTCCTCCTCCATTATTTCATTTAGGGAGTGTCATTTATGCTTTTGTTTCATGTTTTGCTTGTTTGTATTGCTTGTTGTAGGATGATGACACACTAGACCCCCAAGGCCACCGAGTGTTGGTGAACCTTGGGGGGTTTTATCATGTATGTTGGATGATAACTTGTTAATTCCATGTTTGGGTAATTTTGAGATTTAATCCATTGTTTTCATGCTAAGTGCTACACTAAGGAGTGATGCATGTAGATGTGATGCATGTAGATGTGATTTGCTCGCATGTATTAGATCATGAATGGATTAGAAGGGGATACTTGTATCATCATGCTGAGAAATCGGGTGTTTGGTAGCCCTCCATGTAGGTTTAATCCGAAGAAGAGTAGGTTTACTCCTAAGTGAGATTTCCTTGTACTTAATACAATCGTAGGGATATAGATTTGGGAGAAATTCCTATCTATGTTCGTATGGATTAGGGTTCAATCACTGAGAAATTGGGGTTGTTCTAATCTTGGAGTCTCATGGTCCATTTTACCCTTGCATCTTTAGATCATCATCCATGTTGCATGATAACCCCTCAAGGGGATCCACATCAATAGGCCGTTGCATTTCATTGATTCTCTTGCTTGCTTATTGCGTGTTCTCTTTAATTTGTTGGCAAATATTGTTTTAGCTTTAATTACATTTAGTAGAGTAAAATCCATCGCTTGAGATCTTAGGTAAGATAATAGCTCAAGAAGGAGTAATAGGAGATCCTTAGCCCCTTGGAATACGATCTTCGTGTCTTCACACGAGGTATTACTTGGCGACCCCGTACACTTGCGGTGAAGCAATCACATGCCCATGTGGAATTTCCACACGACCGTGTGGATTCTCTGAACTTCTGTTTTCTCGGCCGACTGTAAACACTGCTACTACAATGCTTTGCTACAATGTTGTTGCAGTGCCCTACGTGCCCTACCTAAATAGCTTCCCGAATCCATACTTTCATCGGGTTAACGCAAACGGGCACACGTTCACGTCGTGGATCACTTGCTTCTTTAATGATAGGCAAGTTGGTGGAGCTCTTGTTTCTGTGTGCATAAGTCGGAATGCTCGAGTGTGACTGCCTTTGTTCCCCTCCAAATGGATGTGCCAACTAGAATACGAGGAGGTTGGCACACACTCTAGCATCTCACACCCGACCTATGTCTTCGTGTTTGAACCTTAGCAAAATTTCCTCCAAAATCAGTGCATTGTGCTCCACATTGGCCTTTTTCCTTCATACTCGGCCTCACAATCCTGCATGCACGAAAGTAACATAAAAACACACATATTAGTGTAAAAACCAGAGAAAAGTAATGCTCAACATAAGGAATGAACGCTTCGCATTCATATCGCACAAGCACTTATCATCTACTATGACATTCTCTAGACTTTGATGATACTCTTTACTTTCATGACACTACCAATGAAATAATAGATCAATATGTGCGGAAAATGATGAATCTGGACCCATATGAAGGGGTGCTAGACCAAGAAGTGGAAAATGAAGAAGTCTGAATGCTCGGTCTAGAGAAAAAGGTACCATCTACCACGGGGATCATGAAGAAGGTGCTCCAAAAAATGAAGCTAGCAAGGAGATGCCACAAGAAACACCTTAAGGCTAATGGGGATGTACAAGAATGGAATGAGGGTGACAAACTGATGAGTGCGATCCGCAAGTGCACGGAGTCATCAAGTAATACCTCTCGTGCGAGCACGAGAGGGTCGTATTCCCTGGGCCCAAGGATCTACCCTTACTTCCTCTTCGCTTATTGTCTAGCCGACAGATTCGAACAGTTTCTCTAATCTATTAATTTAAATAAGATGACTACAAGTGGAGACTAAAATATGGAGAGGGGTATAAAATCAGGGGAAAGGAACGGTCACGGATGCGGATTCCCTAGGGGCTACTAAAGTGCACAGGATGCTAAGAATGTCATGCAATTGAAGGTTTGGACCAAGAGATTTCCTAGATTAGGTCAACCCGATGGTCACGGCCATTGACCCCTAATCCGGTATAAGTATTGACACGAAATTTCTTCCGATCAAATCCTCATACGATTGCATTAACAAGTGGGAAATCCCTAATTAGAGCCGGAACACAACTTGGTCTAGCCCCTAATGGTGGAGGGTACAGAATACCCGATGGTCACGGCGTATTCGTACATGAATCCCTTCCAAACTTGGTGTGTCTAGTACAAGGGCGATGGTCACGCTACCAAGTACAACCCTAGCAGTTGGTTTACTGAGTTCTCATGTAAGCAACACATCAAATGCACCAAGAATGAATCTCAAAAACACAACAATTGCAATAAACAAACTTAAATCATCCAAATACACAAGTTCACCCCAAGGTTCACCGGCATCCGGTGACCTTAGGGTCTACTCGTCCATACAAACAAATCCAAGCAACAAATCCATGCAAACAACTACGAATGGCATAATAAAAACTCCCTCAAACATTGGAAGAAGGAAGACAAGCCAAGCTAGGTGGAAAGGCTTCCCACGGACGCCCGCAATGGGGGCGGCTTCCCTCGTCGATCTACAAACTCCCCAAAGAAGAGATCGATGAAGATCTAGCAAAATTCGAGCTTCTCCCTTAGATTTCCCTTCTCCAAAACATGTAATATTGCCTCTCAAAGACTGGTGAAAATCGGCTTGAAGAACTCTCTCCAAAAACTCCTCTCCTTGCCCTAGAAGAAATCAGCTTCTTATATACCCCGTCAGTCCATGCGGGCTCCATGCGGGCGCATGGAGCCCGTGAAGCTCACAGCCAAATGCCCAAAAACCCTGCCGTGCTACATGGCTAAGCTACGGTGTTTTTTTACTACGATACTTTTTGATACAGTGTTTTTTTGCTACGATGAATCGAGGCTTGAGAATTCCCGACAGAACCTCACGGGCATCCATGCGGGCGCATGGAGCCCGTGAAACTCCCGACCAAATGGCAGCAGCAAGAACAATGACCGCTATAGTGCCGCTCATGCGGGACCCCCAAAAAAATGCCGTTTTTGATGTCGAATTCATCCGATTTGCATTTTTAAGCATTGTTTGACTCATTTAAGACCTGCAACACCGAAATAACCAATTTAGACATAAAACGGGCATCAATTCGTTAACATGTTCACAAATAATACACGATTAATACATATAAAATACATACATTTAGGCGTTTATCACAAACCCTCATGTGGTAACATGCTCGATAACTACTCCTCTGCCCTCAAAAGATTATGTTCATCAAGCTTTCAGGTTATGGGTAAGAGGGAAACCTTCATCTATAAGCCCCCGTGAGGTAAGGAGAGGTATGTCAAGATTAGTGACGTTAAACAAGTGCTTCTTGGGAGGCAACCCAAGTCTTTACTATTTTTCTAAGTTTTTAGTTTAGAACTTGCATGAGAAGGCTTTGAATGTTGGTGTCTTGATTTTTACATGCAAATTGCTGTGTTTTTGTTGTGGATCATTGGTGTCTTCATGTGCTTACTTGTGTGTGGCGAAGTATCTTGGTCATTTGAGCGTGTTCTTCATGTTTCTCTGGTTACTCATGCATATATAGGAAGCCTTTGAATGAGTGTATTTGTGTAGAAATTTTCTGCAAAGCCTGCAAATTTTTCTAACTCATCCTGAGAAGACACACGGCCGTGTGGAAATTCCACACGGGAGTGTGTTTTTGTTCAGAGCTCATCCCAAGAGGACAAAGTGGCGCGTGTCTGTCCCTCTAAACAACCTTGTGATAGCCACCCGCCCATGTGGAATTTCCACACGGGTGTGTGTTTCTCTATAGACGTTCAGAGCTCAATCCGGAGAAGACACAAGGATGTGTGTCTGGCCCTGTGTCTGACCTTGTCCATCACACACGGGCGTGGATAATTTCACACGCCCATTTGATTTCCTTCAAAGAAGACCTCGCCATCCCGAGAAGACACAGGGGCATGTGGATGCCCCTGTGAGTATCCCTATAAAGATCCACACACCTGTGTAGAATTTTCATAGGGGCGTGTGGAACACTTAGAATTTTTCTCAGTTGGACAGAGAAGCCACAAGGGCGTATGGATAACCCTATGGGTCTGGCACACGGATGTGGGGAATTTCCACATGCCTGTGTGGATGCGTTCAGAGAAAAAGTATGATATCCCAAGAGCACACAGGACCGTGTGAGTGCCCCTATGAAGTTCTCTTGTGGAGTCACACGAGCGTGTGTAATTTCCACATGCCTGTGTGGATGTACAGAATGCCAAAGGCCGTGACTTCTCTTAATAAATCTTGTTCGCCTTTTCATGTTTTACACTTCTCCACACCGAAAGAACACTCTCTCATACTCTCCCAATTTCACACCATCATTTTAGAGGGATTTTACTGGAGTTTTCAGGCCAATTTCAAGTTTTCTATCTTCATCTCATCATTAAACCCTTATTCCCTCTTTTCTTTGCCATACTTGATTTTATTTAATTGAATCTTGTGAATGTGCTTTGTTTTGTTGTCTAAATGATAGATTCATGTTTTAGAAGCATTTTAGAATGAATTTATGATGTATTTTTGAATATATTGCATAGAGGTCATGCAGTTTTCACGCCTAGTGGATCCACATGGGCGTGTGGAATTTCCATATGAATATGTGGATTCCTGCAATATTGTTTTGTGAGTTTATTTGATCGATTTTATTTTCAATACTTGCAAATATGTCACCGAGGACTAAGAAAGAAGCCGACATGCATCCTCGAGAGGCCTCACTTGAGCTAGTGCATATAGAGTTCTCGATTCCCGAGCACATGTCTCGATTAGAGCATTTGTCAAAGCTCAAGTTCGGTCAGATGCGATTTTTGGATTTGAGTTCACTCAGGGAGATGCAGTTAGCTGATGACATGGTCGATGAGGTTGATGGGTTCCTCTCAATGGGTAGTTGGCAGCGTATACTATTGATCAGAGAGCTGGCTATCAGCATGCTTACATTGGAGGTCCTCGCCTCATTTGAGTTTGACCGCTCCTATTCCATCTTTGATAGCGGCAACGCCATTCTGTTTAGAGTGTTTGGACATCATCATAGTATGAGCATTACGTAGTTTTCAGTCAAACTCGGGTTTTATGATGAGGCGTTCACAGATAATAAGGAGTGCGATCATTTGCACATAGATTACCCAGGCAGCTTTACGCCGCAGTGCACATATAGAGTGCTATGTGGACAAGGTTAGTACAAGCCCGGGGTGTCGAAGGCTACTTGTTTGTCTCGGCTGAGTTAAAGATACATTCATGCAGTTCTGAGCAGATCCGAGAACGGTCGTGGTGATAGTGCCAGAGTTTTGAGCAAATAGGAGCTTCTATACTTATACTCCATGGGACACATTATGGCTAAGTATTTGAGACACCAGGGACAGTATTCCAAGATCAGTGTTCTTTTCTCCAGCTCGTACATTACCAAACTCATCAGCGGGATGGGTCTACTGAACACCATTAGAGGGGCCAAGAAAACAATCATACATGCACCCCTTAGCCTAGAGACTATGCGACTGATGGGTATGATCCGCAGGTATAGAGATGGGGTGTATGTGCTGAACATGCCCCCATCAGAGCCATTAGAGGCTGAGGGAGTTACTACAGAGGGGTCTCAGCCAGTTCCCGAGCCTCGAGCCCGAGCAGATGGAGACTGAGGCACCTCCTACAGCACAGGAGCCACAGCTATTGCGCATGTTCTCCCCATCTTGAGCCTATGATAATTTTGAGAGGCTTGAGAGTGTTGTAGGGGTGTTCCGGACTGAGATTACCGAGGTTCACACGACACAGGCCGCGAACCACACAGAGGTCATGTTGCGTCTTGAAATCCTACAGCAGATCCTTGAGCGAGACACCGCCTGACAAGATTCCCTTGCGTATATCCCGCAAGTGCACGGGTTTGTCAAAGTAATAATCCCGGGTGAGCAGGGTCGAATCCACAGGGAGTAGGGAATGAAAATACTTAATTTGGTTCTTAGCTATGTGGAAGATCAATAGTGATTAGTGTGAAATTGATTCAATTCTCAGAAATTAAAAGCAACAAGTAATAGAGCAAAAGTAAGAAGGATGCAAGGCAATCGATAAAGATGGGGTACTCGGATGATGTTTCACCTAGGATAATCGCTTCAAGTGCAAGAACTCTCTATTATGCTTCCTAATCAATGCAATGGTGAGTCGTGGAAATCCTTACATACATAGTCCCAAATCTAAGGTCAACTATGCCTAACTCTATACATGTCCCGGAGGAGAAATCGAACAATCTCAACACCTCGCACTCACATAGAGTTGCAATAAGCTCTAGAGATTCCAAGTGATAAATCTCTTCCTAGATTTAGACCTAACCCTTTGGTCCAGGCGGAAGGTCCCTAGCCACAATTAAGCCCTAGATACTAAGATCACCTCAACGCTTCACTCCATTGCACGCGTAACTAGGCCCCAGCGGAGGTTCATCCCTTAGACTATTCACTCTATTATGGCCCCAAAGAACTCGAGGAATGGAGGTAGAATCTATCACATCAGAGGGGAAAGGGGACGCTCCTGTACCTCTCGACTCACCCTCTCAATCCTCTCCAACCTAGCTTTGTCTAATGCTCGTGGTGTGTCACTCACTCACAAGGTTACCAACAAGAACTCTTAACCCTAGTGTCACTCTAGGGGAAATGTTGATACAATCAAGCATTCAAGGTTGGAACTCACAATAAACATCAATTTATTGAAAGCATAATAAAGAAGTTCAATAAAACGAATACATCCTAGGGTTCACAATCACCCAAGTACCCACTAGGGGTTTAGCTCTCCATGGAGCTAAATAGAATCAAAGAAATCGAATGTAAAAGCAATGAATCCATAAAGAAACCCCCTCGATGGTCGTGTCGATGGTCTTATGGAGAGTCCTCTAGTCGTCGTCTAAGGATTCCTTCATCCGGTATAGGATACGCCTCGATCGAAGCTCCCGTACCAACCTTCTTCCTAATGGAATCACGATGTCGGAGCCGTAGAACTTCTCCAAAACCTTGGCCAATACCCCTCGAAACCCTAGACGAAGCCCTCTTGCAAGTTAGGGAAAATATGGAGAAAAGAATAATGAAATCGGGGCGGAAATCGGCTTTAAATAGGGCTAGAATCGGGCAACTACACCGGCGTGTATGATGTCACACGCCCCTGTGGAATTTCCACACGGGCGTGGATAATTTCCACACGCCCGTGTGGATTCTCTGTTTCTCTGATTTCTCGGCCGGGTGTGAACAGTGTTGCTACAGTACTCTGCCGGAAAATACTCCCGAATTCCATACTTTCATTGGGGTAATGCAAACAGGCACACGTTTACGTCGTGAATCACTTGCTTTTTCAATGATGTACATGTTGGTGGACCTCTTGTTCTTATATGCATAAGTCGGAATGCTCAAGTGTGACTACCTTTGTGCCCCTCTAATTGAATGTGCTCATTCAAATACGAGGAGGTTGGCACACACTCTAGCATCTCACACCTGACCTATGTCTTCGCGTTTGAACCTTAGCAAGATCTCCCCCAAAATAAGTGCATTATGATCCACATTGGCATATTTCCTTCATACTCGGCCTCACAATCCTACCTGCATAAAAGTAACATAAAAACACACATATTAATGTAAAAACCTGAGAAAAATAATGCTCAACATAAGGAATGAACGCTTCAGCATTCATATCGCACAAGCACTTATCACCGCCTCACCATTTATTACGAGACCAAGGACATCTCAGGCACCTCCAATATCACCATCACCAGATCCACCGACACCATTTGACTTAGCATCAGCAACAGTGAACGCGACCGAGCCAGACACCAACTCTTGATGTATCTTTTTTTTCTTTGTTTTTAATATTTTCGCATTTATTTTTGGACTTGTACACTGACAAGTGCTTGTGTGATATGAATACGAAGCATTCTTTCCATATGTTGAGCATTACTTTTCTTGGGTTTTTACATTAATATGTGTGTTTTTATGTTAGTTTTATGAAGGTAGGGTTATGAAACCAATTATGAAGGAAAGAAGCCAATGTGGATCATAATGCACCGATTTTGGAGGAAATCTTGCTAAGGTTCAAACGCGAAGATATAAGTCGGGAGCGAGATACTAGAGTGTGTGCCAACCTCCCCGTATTTGAGTTTGCACAACCATTTGGAGGGGCACAAGGGCAGTCACACTCAAGTATTCCGACTTATGCACATAGAACAAAATCTCCATCAACTTAACCATCATTGAAGAAGCAAAGCGATCCACGGTATAAACGTGTGCCTGTTTATGTTACCTCGATGAAAAAGTGGATTAGGGAGTATTTTTGGTAGAATATTGTAGCATGTTACTGTATGCTTGAGTTTAGGAGAATTTTTAACATTGAATATTTTCATTCTCTAGTTTTGCTTGAATGTCTAGGAATTTTTGCCCGATTTATAGTAGTTACACTACTCACTTATTATACTCTTTTGGAAACTCAAGTTTGATGTTAAAGGGACTAGTTATAGTTGTTTCTTGTGTTAAATTCTAAAAATAAATAAATAATTGAAATTGAAAAAATGAAAAGAATGAACAAAATAGTTTTCTTGTTTGTTTTGCATGTTGGGTGGAAAGAGCTACCACCTATGAAGTATGAAGCTACTCTCATAAGTCGGATACTAGCTATGCCCTAATGAGAGAAAGAGCTATCTCATAGGATGAGTGAAAGCTACCACACCGGTAGAAAGACCTACCACCTCGAAAGTCTGAAATCCACCTTAGCGGCCGCTTTGGAAAGGGCTACCTTAGAGGATGTGTGAAGCTACTACCATCTTTGAAATTGTTGTCACTTTTGTAGATAAATAAGTCCCTTGTACTTAGAACTTTGAGGAGTATACTTGGGTTGTTTTGAGTGACTTCACATACATACACGATTTCGTGTTTGTTGTCCTTTTTTATTCAAGGTTTTAGCTAGAGCTTTGATTTTTTGTATTTAATGTTGAAATTTCCCTTACTTGTAGAATGCTCTCTTTGTATACTTTGGTGAACCTAAGGCCAAGCACTTTCAATATTTTCTTCATTGATGTACAGAATGTTTAATTTTTGCTTGAGGACAAGCAAAAGCTTAAGTGTGCGGGAGTTTGATAAGTGCTTGTGTGATATGAATGTGAAGCATTCTTTCCTTATGTTGAGCATTACTTTTCTCTGGTTTTTACATTAATATGTGTGTTTTCATGTTAGTTTTATGCAGGTAGGGTTGTGAAACCAATTATGAAGGAAAGAAGCCAACATAGATCACAATGCACCGATTTTGGAGGAAATCTTACTAAGGTTCAAACGCAAAGATATAAGTCAGGTGTGAGATACTAGAGTGTGTGCCAATCTCCCCGTATTTGAGTTTGCACAACCATTTGGAGGGGCACAAGGGCAATCACACTCAAGTATTCAGACTTATGCACATAGAACAAGATCTCCATTAACTTATCCATCATTGAAGAAGCAAAGCAATCCACGGCATAAACGTGTGCCCGTTTATGTTACCTCGATGAAAAGTGGATTCGGGAGTATTTTTTGGCAGAGTACTGTAGCAGGCACTATCGCAAACACTGTATCAGTTACTGTTCACAGCCGGCCGAAAATGACAGTTTCAGAGAATCCACACGGGCGTGTGGAAATTCCACAGGGGCGTGTGAAAATCCACAGGATCGTGTGGATGCCCGATTCCAACCATATTTAAAGCCGACTCAGCCCTGATTTCAGCATTCTTTTCTCCATCTTTTCCCCAACTTGAGAGAGGGCTTCGGCTAGGGTTTTGAGGGGTATGGGATAGGGTTTTGTAGAGGTTCTACGGCTCCAAAATCACCCTCCGTTTGGAAGAAGGTTATTGATAGAGCTTTCGTCGGCACCGATCCGGTGAGGTGTATCCTAGGCCGGACAAAGGATCCCTTGCGACGAGTAGAGGACACTCCACAAGACCATCGACACGACCATTGAGGGGGTTTCTTTATGGATTCATTGCTTTTACATTCTATTTCTTTGATTGTACTTAGCTCCATGGAGAGCTAAAACCCTAGTGGGTACTTAGGTATTTGTGAACCCTAGGATGTAATTGTTTCATTGAATTTCTTTATTATGCTTTCAATTAATTGATGTTTATTGTGATTTCCAACCTTGAATGCTTGATTGTATAAACATTTCCCCTAGAGTGACACTAGGGTTGAGAGTTCTTGGTGGTAACCTTGTGAGTGAGTGACACACCACGAGTGTTAGACAAAGCTAGGTTGAAGAAGGTTGAGAGGGTGAGTCGAGAGGTACAGGAGCGTCCCCTTTCCCCTCCGACGTGATAGATTCTACCTCCGTTCCTCGAGTGCTTTGCGGCCATAATAGAGTGAATGGTGTAAGGGATGAACTTCCACTTGGGCTTAGTTGCGGGTGCAACGGAGTGAAGCGTTGAGGTGATCTTAGTATCTAGGGCTTAATCGTGGTTAGGGACCTTGCACCTGGACCAAAGGGTTAGGTCTATAATTAGGAAGAGATTTATCGCTTGGAATCCCCAGAGCTCATTGCAACTCTATACGATTATGAGGTGTTGAGATTGTTCGATTTCTCCTCCGGGACATGTATAGAGTTAGGCATAGTTGAACTTAGATTTGGGACTTTGTAATGAAGGATTTCCACGACTCACAATTGCATTGATTAGGAAGAATAATAGAGAGTTCTTGCACTTGAAGCAATCGTGCTAGACGGAGCATTATCCGAGTACCCCATTTTTATCGATTGCATTACCTTCTCCTTTACTCGTGTTGTCTTACTTGTTGATTTTACTTGTGAGAATTGAATCATTGTCACACTTATCACTATTGATTTTTCACATAGCTAAGAAGTGAATTAGGTGTTTTTATTCCCTACTCCCTATGGATTCGATACCCGCTCATCCGGGATTATTACTTCAACAAACCCGTGCACTTGCGGGATATTCGCAAGGGGACCTTGTCATACACCTCTATAAAGGATCTTCCTTCTGAGTTTATCTTCTTTTTTTTGTTTTGAGTTGTATTTCATTGTCCTTATCTTTATATACTCGAGTTGTTTTTGTTTTTATTGAGCTTTACTGAGCCCCCTTGTTTATACGTGCAGATGGTATTATGAGTATGGAATTTGAGGAAGTAGTCATGGACACAGTTTTATGGTCATGTGTTCTCCACAACCCATTAAGACTCAACTCTCAATGAATATAGCTCCATCAAACGTACCATTCGGAGTTCAGGGGAGTATTGCTTCAATTTCCCACTTCCACATATGCTTTTGATTGATTTATATCCTATTGTGCTTTCTAGCGTACATTGAGGGCAATGTGCACTTAAGTGTGTGTGTGGGGGGGGAGTTCACATTACACATGTTCATTACATAATTTTTGACTGAAATACATGCTCACGTAGCCAATGGCAGTTCACCATAGTTACAATGATTGTATTCTTAAGTTTAGGGGAATTTTTAACATTGAATGTTCTCATGCTCTAGTTTTTACTTGAATTTATAGGAATTTTTGCCCGATTGACAATTGTTGCACTACTTGTGCATTCAACCCTTTTGGAAACCCAAGTTCAATGTTTAAGGGACTAGTTAGTTTTGTTTTTTGTGTTAATTTTTCTAAAAAAATAATGAAAAAATGAAAAGAGAAAACTACTTGTTTTAGTTGTGCATTTGGGGTGGAAAGAGCTATTACCTACGAAGTATGAACCTACTCTCATAAATCGGATACTAGATATGCCCTAATGAGAGAAATAGCTATCTCATGGGATGAGTGAAAGCTACTACCCCAGTAGAAAGAGCTACCACCTCGAAAGTGTGAAAGCCACCTTAGCGGCTGCTTTGGAAAGGGCTACCTTAGATGATGTGTGAAGCTACTACAATCTCTTTATTTTGTGTTGTTTTGTATATAAATAAGTCCCTTTATACCTATAACTTTAAGGAGTATAAGTTGGGTTAACTTGATTAAGTTTACACACACTTATACGATTTCGGGTTTGCTGTCCTTTTTTATTCGAGTTTTAGCTAAAGCAATGATTTTTCGTATTTAGTGTTGAAATTTCCCTTACTTGTAGAATGCTTCCCTTGCATGCTTTGGTGAACCTAAGGCAAAGCACTTTCAATATTTATTTCTTCTATGCTTCAATGTTTTATTTTTGCTTGAGGACAAGCAAAAGCTTAAGTGTGGGAGAGTTTGATAAGTGTTTGTGTACAAAGAATATGAAGTATTTTTTTCTTAGAATAAGCATTACTTTTATCTGGTTTTATCGCTAATAATTGTGCTTTTGTGTTCTTTTGCTCATATAGGGTTGTGGAGTTAAATAGAGAAGAAAGGAGCCAAAGTAGATTGTAAATGCACTATGTTGATGGAATCTTGAAGTGGACACACGAGAAGAAGCAAGTTGCACTCAAAGACATATAAGTGTGTGCCAACCTCCATTATGCTTGATGGAATATGTAAATTGGAGGGGCACAAAGGCAGTCACACTTATGTGTTCCGACATGTGCAATGATAGCAAGATCTTCATCAATGTTATCTCTTATTGAAAAAGCGACGCGATCTACGGCATAGATGTGTGTCAGTTTTTGTTGCTTCAATGAAAAGTATGGATTCAGGAGTGTTTTTTGGCAGAGTACTATTTTTTGGCATAGACATGTGCCCGTTTATGTTGCCTCGATGAAAAGTATGGATTCCCGATTCCAGCCCTTTATAAAGCCTCAACTTGTAGCAATTTGGGAATTCTCTTTTCTATCTTTTCTCCATCTCTTCCCCAACTTTGGAGAGGCCTATAGCTAGGGTTTAGAGAGGCTTTGGAAAGGTTTTTGGAGTGGTTCTACGGCCTCCGACACCGCATTCCATTGGAAGATAGTTATTGTGGGATCTTTCGTCGGCATTGATTCGGCGAGGTGTGACCTAGGCTTGGCAAGGGAACCTTTGAAGAGGTCGAGGCTACTCTACAAGACCATCGACATGATAACCAAGGTGGTTTTATTCATGGATTGCATCTCTTTACTTTTAACTTCAGTATTGATTGTATTTTGCTCCATGGAGAGCTAAACCGTTAGTGGGTGCTTGGACTTGTAAACCCTAGGATGATATTATTTCATTTACCTTTTATTATGCTTTCCTTAATTGATGTTTTTAATTGAGTTCCAATCTTGAATGCTTGTTGTGTTGATTTTCCCTTAGAGTAATAATAGGGTTGAGAATCTATCTTGGTAATCCTTGTGGATAAGTGACACACCATGACGGTTAGATAATGCTAGATTAGAGAGGGTTTAGAGGGTGAGTCAAGAAGTAGTGGAGCATCCCCTTTCCCCCTCCGGTGTGATTTACCCTACCTCCACATTCCAAGAGTTCTTTGTCGTCACAATAGAGTGAAGTGCAAAGAGACAAACTCCGCTATGGCTTAGTTGCACGAGCAATAGAGTAAAGCGTTGAAGTAATCCTTAGTATCAGGGGCTTAATTGTGATTAGGGATCTTTTGCCTGGACGAAAGGGTTAGATATATATTAGGGAATAGGGTTTATCACTTGGAATCCCTAGAGCCTAAAGCAACCTAGCACAGTGAGAGATGTCGAGACTGAGAGATTTCTCCACCGGGCATAGTGTAGGGTTAGTCACGGTTGACCTTAAATTTTGGGATCGTGTGTTTAAGGATATCCATGACTCATTAGACATCAGTTAGGAGGTATATTGATTGGTATTGCACTTGGAAGAACAGTCCTAGGGAGAGCTATGTCGGAGCCCCACTTTCTATCAATTGTCTTTCCTCTCATTTAATTGCGCCTCTCTTTCTTATTTTTTTTAGTTCTTTTCATATTAATTTTGTTCACACCACTATTGATTTATCTTCACGTTAGTTAAATAGAAATCTTTGTGTTTCTGATCACTATTCCTTGTGGATTCGACTACCCACTCACCGAGATATTATTACTTCGACAAACCCTTGCACTTGCGGGTCACACGCAAAGGGTGTGTCACCTACCACACGGGTGTGTACCTAACCATGTAGCCTCAATAGGAAAAGAAGAATTCAGGATCACTGTAGCAATTACTGTAGTAAAGTGTTGTTCATGGATACGATAGCTATTACTATTTATGTAGAGTGAAATTAAAAAAAATAGAGAATCCATATGCAAGTGTGGAAATTCATCATGGCCGTGTGAAATCCTAATTTGTGCATTATAAATAGGCACTTCAAAGAGTTAATTGGGGGATCTTTTTCCTATCTTCAGAAGAAAGCGTGGCTAGGGTTTGAAGGAGGTTTTTGCTAGGCTATTCGATATTAACCTCCTTCGAAGGAGAGTTATTGTGGAAGCTTTCGACGACATCATTCCATCGAGGTGTGCCCTAGGCTCGACGGAGCAGTCTTTGGAGAAGGAGAAGCGGCTCTTGAACATTATCATCACGGACAACAAGAGGGTTATCTTTATAGATAGTTTGCATTTATCTTTCATTTATTCTTTCATTTTATATTGCTCCATGAAGAGCTAAACCCCTAGTCGGTGCTTAGACATGTAAACCCTGCGAAGATTTCATTTCATTGACTTTTATTATGTTTCTTTTAATTAAGTTTTTAATTGAGTTTCAATCTTCTATGCTTATGGTTTGATTTTCCATTAGATGATACTAGGATTGAGAATCCATCTAGTCACCCTTTTGACGAGTGACCATCACTATTGCGGTTATACTTAGCAAGGTTGAAGAGGATTGAGAGGGTGAGTCGAGAGGTAACGGAGCATCCCCTTTCCCTTCTGATATGATTTATCCTACCTCCACATTCCAAGAGTTATTAGCAATCACAATAAAGTGAGGTGTTGATAGATCTTCTCCAATGGGGCTTAGTTGTGTAGGCACAACAAGTGAAGTGTTGAGAGATCCTTTTTGCTAGGCTTAGTTGTTATTAGGGATCTTTCACTTGGACCAAAGGGTTTGATCTAGATTTGGGAATAGAATTTATCACTTGGAGTCCCTAGAACCCCAAGCAGTCCCACATAGTGTAAGGTGCTGCGAGTTTTCCTTTTTGTCGGGCATACGTAGAGGGCTAGTCATAGTTGACCTTAGATTTTTGGCTGTGTGCTTTTTGATTTTCATGACTCTTTAAATATCAATTAGGGAAGCATAATGTTAGTCTTGCACTTGAAACAATGGTCGTAGAGGGAGCATTGTCCAACTATCCCACTTTATCATTAAGTGTTTCTTCCTTTTTACTCTTTGCTTATTTTCATTTTAGTTATTTCATTAACATCTCGAATACAATCACTAATTGATCATCTCACGGGACTGTAATGCCCCCCAGTGGGACTGGCATGACAGTGCTCCAAGATAGAATATCCTTCTGATTAAGATACACACCTCCTCACCACCTGATCAGTGCACGTTCTAAACAAATAGGGATCCTCCCAGAAGTAATATTACAGATCAGAGTAGAAGTTCTTCCTTTGTTGATAAGTTATCTCATCAGGACGTGTCCCAGGAGCAAGATAGTTTACAAAATCAGCGAACTACGAAGTTTCATCTTCTGTCAATATCCGAATGCCAAACAACTGGTCATCAGGAAAACCATCATTTATCTCTTTCCTCTCCTTGGTCCTCTCTAATGGGATCACGAGGCATGACAGGTGATCAGCAGCCAAGTTTTTGGCTCCCCTCTTATCTTTTATCTCCAAGTCGAACTCCTGAAGCAAGAGTACCCACCGGATCAGATGAGGTTTTGCATCCAATTTTCTCAAAAGATATTTTAGAGCGGAATGGTCGGTGAACATGATCACCTTTGACAACACTAAATATAAACGGAACTTGACAAATGCATAAACCACAGCAAGCATTTCTTTCTTTGTTGTAGTATAATTTTCGTGAGCACCATTGAATGTCTATTGATAAGTGCTTGAGTAGACATATGTTTATATATGTTTTACGTGCATTGAGTATCATTTTTACCATGGTTTGTGTCTCATATTGTGTATTTGGTGTTCTTCTATGCATATAGCTTGTGAATGCCTTGAAGAGTAAAAGGGAAGCAAAGATAGGCTATAAAGATACAATGTTGGGAGTTCTTGTTCAATTCAAGGACCAAGACACAAGAGGAGTTCATAAATGTGGAGATGTGTGACAATTTCCAAGAAGATTCAAGTCAATTCACTAGTTTGAAGGGCACAAAGGCAGCGACATCTTCATGTTCCTTCTCTTTTTGAAGATTGCAAGACCACTCAAAGATACGTCGATGAAGAAAAGTTTTATAGCCTACCACATGGACGTGTGCCCGGACATGTGGCCTCAAAATTACTGTTCACGCGCCCGCATGGAAATTCCTGCAGCCCACGCAGGCGCATGGAAAATCCACATGGGTGAGTGGGGGCACGTGACAGACTCGGTCTAAGGCCTATAAATAGCCGTTTTGCCCTATTCTTTCTTATCTTTTGTGTGGCTCTTGTGGGGTGAGACGGCAAGGGTTTGGAGAGGAGGTCTTTGCCGATTTGGAGGGTGTTATTCACCAACTTTGATAGTTTCCTTCAAGAAGTTGAACTACCCATCAAGGCCAATCATCACGAATTCAAGGGGTTTTCTCTATGGTTTTTGTTGCTTTTCATTGTATTAATCATTTTTTTGTAACTTGCCCCATGGAGGGCTAAACCCTAGTAGGTATTTGGGCATGTGAACCCTAGGATCTATTCTTTTGTATTGATTTGCTTTGTGTTTCTAGTTAATCTGAATTGATTTGAGTTTTAATCTTATATTCCCATTGCTTGCATGTTTAATTGATCCTTGTGGTTGATTGTATATGCATGATTTGTTACTTTGATGAGACAGAGGTCTCTATTAGAGTTAGAACTTCAAGGTTAAAGAGGGTTGAGAGGGTGAATCATGAGATAGTGGAGCGTCCCTTTTCCCTTCCGACTGAGTGTTTCCTATCTCCATATTCCCTAGACTCTATGCAACCATATTTGGTGTGAGGCGTGAGATTGAGAGATTTCTCCACCGGGACCTTGTAGGGGGTTAGGGATCCTTCGCCGGGAATTAGGGTTAGATCTATCTTTAGGAATCGGTTTCACTCTTAAGTGTCCCTAGAGCGTATTGCGGTCATATGGGGTGTGAGGTGTTGAGATTAAGCGATTTCTCCACCGGGACCTTGTAGCGGACTAGTACCGGTGGCTTGGAGGCAAGGGCCGGTTGTTCTTGGATTACCTCGACTCATTAGACTCGGTTTAGAAGCATTTAGCGAATCTTTAACTTCATGTTAGATCCTATGGGGAGCATTGCCCGGATACCTCATCTTTATTTATTGAGATTCTCCCTCCATTTTACCCTTGCATATTCGTCTCCGGTATTCATTTCTTTGCACATTAGATCACCACACCTTTCCATTTATCATTAGGTTAGAAAGCAGAGAAGAAGTAACTACTAGTAGCCCTGTTCCCTGTGGATTCGACTACCCGACTCACCGGGTATTTTATTACTTTGATAACCGTGCACTTGTGGTACACACACGCATATTCGGACGTGTCATCTATATAGGGTGAAACTGACCCCCTCGACGTTGCCCAAGAACCACCCCCACTGTGAAGTCGCTAGCATCACACATGAGTTCAAAATGTAAATTCCAATTGAGGGACACGATAATCGGAGCTTCAATAAGTTTTTTCTTGAGGGTAAGGAAAGAAGTCATACACTTATCACTAAACTCAAATGTCATGTCCTTCTCAAGAAGTTTTGTCAACGGTCGGATAATTAATGAGAAATCCTTGACGAACCTTCGGTAAAAACCTGCATGTCCCAAAATACTCCTAATGCCCTTCATTGATGTTGTGGGAGGTAGCTGCTCGATAGTGGAGACTTTAGTCTTATCCACCTCAATTCCTTGTTGAGATATCTTATGGCCAAGCACGATGCCTTCCTTGACCATAAAATGACATTTTTCCTAGCTGAGAACCAAGTTGGTTTCCTCACATCTGGCTAAGAGCCGCTCTAGAACTTTAAGGCAGAGGTCGAAAGAATCACCAAAAACCGAAAAGTCATCCATGGAAACCTCCATGATATCTTCCACTAAATTATCAAATATGGCCATCATACATCGCTGGAAAGTAGCCTGTACGTTGCATAGTCCAAAAGGCATACGGCGGTAAGCATAAGTACCATAAGGGCATGTGAACGTTGTCTTCTCCTGGTCTTTTGGGGCAATGGTGATTTGAAAGTATCCGGAGAGACCATCCAAGAAATAGTAGTATGAGTGCCCTGCTAGTCGTTCAAGCATTTGGTCAATGAAAGGTAGTAGAAAATGGTCTTTTCTAGTAACATCATTGAGTTTTCTATAGTCTATGCACACCCGCCAACCTGTGATAGTTCTAGTGGGGACTAATTCATTCTTGTCATTAGTGACCACTGTCACTCCTCCCTTTTTTGGCACTACTTGCACTGGGCTCACCCACTTACTGTCAGAGATAGCGTAGATGATTGATAAGTGCTTGTGCGATATGAATGCAAAGCGTTCATTCCTTATGTTGAGCATTACTTTTCTCAGGTTTTTACACTAATATATGTGTTTTTATGTTACTTTCATGCACGTATGGTTGTGAGGCCAAGTATGAAGGAAAGAAGCCAATGTTGATTACAATGCACCGATTTTGGAGGAAATTATCCACGCCCGTGTGAAAATTCCCCATGGGCACGTGAAGCATCCACGCCCGTGTAGTCACCCGATTCCAGCCCTATTTAAAAGCCGAATCAGTCCTGATTTTAATATTCTTTTCTCCATCTTTTCCCCAACTTGAGAGAGGGCTTCGGCTATGGTTTCGAGGGGTAGTGGCCAAGGTTTTGGAGAGGTTCTATGGCTCCGACATTGTAATTCCTTAGGAAGAAAGTTGGTAGGGGAGCTCCCGTCGAGGCGTATCTTATACCGAATGAGGGAATCCTTGGACGACGAGTAGAGGACTTTCCACAAGACCATCAACATAACTATCGAGGGGGTTTCTTTATGGATTCATTGCTTTTACATTCTATTTCTTTGATTGTACTTAGCTCCATGGACAGCTAAACCCCTAGTGGGTACTTGGGTATTTGTGAACCCTAGGATGTATTCATTTCTTTGAATCTCTTTATTATGCTTTCAATAAATTGATGTTGATTGTGAGTTCTGACAAGTTCCCCTTGCGTATATCCCGCAAGTGCACGGGTTTGTCGAAGTAATAATCCCGGGTGAGCGGGGTCGAATCCACAAGAAGTAGGGAGTAAAGACACTTAATTCGATTCTTAGCTATATGGATTATCAACAATGATAAGTGTGATAATGATTCAATTCTCAACAATTAAAAGCAACAAGAGAGCAAAAGTAAGGAGGAGATAAGGCAATCGATAAAGATGGGGTACTCGGATGATGCTTCACCTAGGATAATCGCTTCAAGTGCAAGAACCCTCTATTATGCTTCCTAATCAATGCAATGGTGAGTCATGGAAATCCTTACATACATAGTCCCAAATCTAAGGTCAACTACGCCTAACTCTATTCATGTCCCGGAGGAGAGATTAAATAACCTCTCAACCTCGCACTCGAATATAGTTGCAATGAACTCTAGGGATTCCAAGTGATAAATCGCTTCCTAATTATAGACCTAACCCTTTGGTCAAGGCGGAAGGTCCCAAGCCACAATTAAACCCTAGATACTAAGATCTCCTCAACACTTCACTCCATTGCACGCGCAACTAGGCCCCAGCAGAGGTTCATCCCTTAGACCATTAACTCTATTATGGCCGCAAAGAACTCAAGGAATGAAGGTAGAATCTATCACGTCGGAGGGGAAAGGGGACACTCCTATACCTCTCGACTCACTCTCTCAACCCTCTCCAACCTAGCTTTGTCTAACGCTCGTGATGTGTCACTCACTCACAAGGTTACCAACAAGAACTCTCAACCCTTGTGTCACTCTAGGGGAAATGTTCATACAATCAAGCATTCAAGGTTGGAACTGACAATAAACATCAATTTATTGAAAGCATAATAAAGAAGTTCAATGAAACGAATACATCCTAGGGTTCACAATCACCCAAGCACCCACTAGGGGTTTAGCTCTCCATGGAGCTAAGTACAATCAAGGAAATCGAATGTAAAAGTAATAAATCCATAAAGAAACCCCCTCATTGGTCATGTCAATGGTCTTGTCGAGAGTCCTCTACTCGTCGCAAGGGATCCTTTGTCTGGCCTAGGATATACCTCACCGGATCGGTGCCGGCGAAAGCTCTCCCAATAACCTTCTTCCAAACGACGCGCGATGTCGGAGCCGTAGAACCTCTCCAAAACCCTAGTCAATACCCCTCAAAACCCTAGCCGAAGCCCTCTCTCACGTTGGGGAAAAGATAGAGAAAAGTATACCAAAATCGGGGCTGAATTGGCTTTAAATAGGGTTGGAATCGGGCAACTCCACGGACGTGGACGCTACACGCGCCCATGCGGAATTTCCACACGGGCGTGGATAATTTCCACATGCCCGTGTGGATTCTCTGTTTCTCTGATTTCTCGGGCGGCTATGAACAGTGCTGCTACAGTCTTCAACCTGAATAACGTCCCAATTCCATACTTTCATCGGAGTAACACAAACGGGTACACGTTAACATCTTGAATCACTTGCTTCTTCAATGATATATATGTTGGTGGAGCTCTTATTCTTATATCCATAAGACGGAATGCTCGAGTGTGACTGCCTTTGTTCCCCTCCAAATGGATGTGCTCACTCGAATGCGAGGAGGTTGGCACACACTCTAGCATCTCACACCTGTCTTATGTATTCGCGTTTGAACCTTCACAAGATCTCCTCCAAAATAGGTGCATTATGATCCACATTGGCCTATTTCCTTCATACTCAGCCTCACAACCATACCTGCATAAAAGTAACATAAAAACACACATATTAATGTAAAACCTGAGAAAAGTAATGCTCAACATAAGGAATGAACACTTCGCATTCATATCACATAAGCACTTATCAAACTCCCCCACACTTAAACTTTTTCTTGTCCTTAAGCAAACATTAAAACATTCTGTGCATCACTGAAGAAAATATTGAAAGTGCTTGGCCTTAGGTTCACCGAGGTATACAAAGAAAGTATTCTACAAGTAAGGAAAACTTCAACATTAAAAACAAAAAATCAAAGCTCTAGCTAAAAACTTGAATAAAAAAAGGACAACAAACCCGAAATCGTGTACGTGTGTGAACTCACTCAAAACAACCCAAGGTATACTCCTCAAAATTCTAAGTACAAGGGACTTATTTATCTACAAAAGTATCGACAATTTCAAAGATGGTAGTAGCTTCACACATCCTCTATGGTAGCCCTTTCTAAAGTGGCCGCTAAGGTGGCTTTCACACTTTCGAGGTGGTAGCTCTTTCTACTGGAGTGGTAGCGTTCACTCATCCTATGAGATAGCTCTTTCTCTCATTAGGGCATAGCTAGTATCCGACTTATGAGAGTAGCTTCATACTTCATAGGTGGTAGCTCTTTCCACCCAACAAGCACAATAAAACTATTTTTGTTTCTTTTTCTTTGAATTTTCCAATTTTTTTTAGATTTTGCTCAAGAAACAACTATAACTAGTCCCTTTAACATCAAACTTGAGTTTCCAATAGAGTTTAAAGAGTGAGTAGTGTAACAAGTATAAATCGGGTAAAAATTCCTAGAAATTCAAGAAAGAACTAGAGCATGAAAACATTCAATGTTTAAAATTCTCCTAAGCTCAAGAATACAATGCTTGCAACTAAGGTGAACTGCCATTGGCTATGTGAGCATATAATAATCAAGAACAATAGAAACGATATGTGCACTATGAAACTCCCCCCCACACACACACTTAAGTTGTACATTGTCCTCAATGTACACATGCAAGCTCACTCATAATGTATATCAATGAAGAATATATGTGGGAAAATCAATCAAAACAATACTCCCCTGACTCCTAGTGTTGCGTTTGATGGAGCTAAGTCCTTGGGTGTAATGTTCCGACGGGTTGTGAAGCTCACACGGGCAAGTGCCGAAGTACCTTGGCCGTGCCCATGACAAAGTCTCAATTCCCATGATGACAAGACCATCTGCACGTATACACGAGGGGGTTCAGTGAAGCTCAAGAAAAACAAAAATAACTCGAGTGTATGAAAGATGAAGCAATGAATACAACTCGATAAATGCAACATAACATAAACTCAGAAGGACAAATCCTTTCTGAGTGAACAAGTCTAAAACCAAGAAAATAAAATAAAGTAAAATGCATAAAAGTAAAAGAAAGGTCAAGTGTCGAAGTCGCTCTCGGGCTCCGCTGCTGCAGCTGCTGAAGTGGAAGCATATAGTGGGTCATCCGGTGCTGGGGTCGAGGATGGAGGTGCTGGAGGAACTGAGAGAGCCTGAAGAGTCCTCGGCTGCAGGACAAATGAGGAGGCAACGTCTCGCTCTAGGATCTGTTGTAATATGTCGAAACGTGCCATGAACTCTGTATACTGAGTGGCCTACATAGCCTGAATCTTAGCAATCTCTGCTCGCGACTCAGCCACCTCTGTCCGTATCACTCCTAAGGAACTCTCGAGTCTCTCGAAATGATCATGAGCTCGAGACGGTGGAAATATACGTACGGGGGGTGGTTCCTCTGCCGCTGGAGGTGTCTCGGTCTCCATCGAGCTGATTGGGGCTCAGGAGCGGACTGAGATGCCCCAACTTCATCTTCAAATGGTATGTTCAGCACATAAACACCATTTGAATATTTTCGGATCAACCCCATGAGCCTCATTGTCTCTAACCCAAGTGGAGCTGGTATTATCGCTTTCTCGGTTCTGCTGATTTTATCTCGCAAACCCATCCCCACAATGAGTCTAGTAATATATGGACCCAAGAAGATGACACCCAATTGAGGATATTGTCCTTGATGCTTCAAATACTCCGCTAAAATGTGTCCCGGATAGACCGGTCGTTCCGAACCATGGAGTACAAGTACAGAAGCTCTTGCTTATTGATGACTCCCGTGCTATCACCGCGACCATTCACTGACATGCTTATGATGGCGTGAAGATATCTGTAACTGGGTCAAGATAAACATGAGGCCTTAGACACTCCTCGTTCATAACGGCCCTTTCCACATAATAATGAATATGCCTGAATGGGAGATAAACCCGTTATGTCAATTGGGAGATTCTCATACTCCTCAGTTTCAGTATACTCTTCATCATATAGACCAAGTCTAGTAGAAAACTGTGTGACACTCATACTGTGATGCTGACCAAAAACTCTGAACTGAATCGCATTAACACTATCAAAATGAACATAAGAGCGGTCGAACTCAAACGAAGCAAGTACCTCCAAAGTGAGTGTGCGGATAACAGGGTCATGAATATTCAGTAACACGTGCCAATTACCGACAAATAATAATTTCTCGACCTCGTCAGCCATATCATCCGCTAGTTGCACCTTCTTAAGTAACCCAACATCCGGAATTCGCGTTTGACCAAACTTAAGCTTCTCTAACCGCTCAAACCGAGCTTGATGCGCAGGGATTGTGAATTCCATAACTTCTGGCTCATGGGCAGGCTTTCGAGGCTGCTTAGCAACTGCTTTCTTCGATTTGGTAGCTATACCTGTGTGTATTAGAAAAGGAAAATCAATCATTTCCATTCAAGCTGCAGAAAAATAAGAACACACTGCCGTGCGGAAATACCGCACGCCCGTGCGCTTCCACGGGGCGTGGAAACCGCACAGTCCTTGTAGCCAATCTCCATGCCACCTCTCTATCTCACTTCCATATTGTCTTAAAAACAAATCATAACCAGTTTAGAAAGAAAACGATGTGTTTTGACCATTTTAATCGTAGGTAATCAGTTAGATTCAAACGAAATCGAAAAGGAGAAGAAATCAAGGCTTAGCGATGAGCTGCACTTAAACACCTTTACAATCCACACAATGCTCAATCAATCAGCTCCAAGATAACAGTAGCAGGAGACAAGAATGTCAGAAAAATGCTCTTTGGGCATCTTAGGTTTATTTGAAGGGAAGGGTGCGACTCTTGTATTGGGAGAGCGGATGGTCCTTTAAATCCTGGAAATCCACACGGGCGTGCGGGAGGCGTCCACACCCGTACGCCCTCAAATGAAGAGTTCACAGGGGTGGACGCACGCCCCTATGGCCTTGCTGGATATCCGAGAAGAATGTCGACACGCCCGTGGGGAAATTCCGCACGGGCGTGGACATACACATGCCCAACTCACAGGGGCAGCCGCACGCCCCTGTGTCCTCTCGGGATGAAGAGAACTCCTCTGCAGAGACTCACATGGGCGTGCGGACATTACCCACGCCTATGCATGGTTCACAAGGTTGCCCACAGGGGCGAGTCCACGCCCCTGTGTGCTCTCGGGAAAATCTACCCAACTCTGGAGGAATTCACACGCCCGCGGAAATTACCCACGGGCGCGCGACATTCACATGGTCGCTCACGAGGGCGCCCGCATGCCCCTCGTGCCTTCTCTCGGATGAGCTCACAGTATACACACGGGCAGTGGAAATTCCACACGCCCGCGTGTTTTCTCTCGGATGACTTAGAAAAACCCCGCAGTGCTCGCGTAACTATTCTGAACATGTTTACACACTCAGAGGCTACTATATTATGCAAAATTTACCAGATAAAAACACGAAATAGAACTCAAACGACCAGACTTCACCAACTCTTAACAAAACACACAATGAGTACTTTTTTTAAAAATCCCACAACAAAATCGCAGCATAAGCATTTAAAAAAAAACTCGAGACACCAACACTCAACAATTTATTCATGCAAACAAATTAAACTAAGAAGGTAGGAAAACAGCAAACACTTGGGTTGCCTCCCAAGAAGCACTTGTTTAACGTCACTAAGCTTGACGTACCTTACCTCACCTCATGAGGTTTCATGGAGGAAAAATACTTCTCTATTGTCACTATAAATTTCTCCGCCTTGGTATGGTTTCAGCCTATGTCCATTCACCTTGAATGTGCCTTCTCTGGATGACTAATCTTAATAGCTCCATGAGGTGAAACTTCGGTTACAGTATACGGACCAAACCACCTTGATTTACGTTTCCCCGGGAATAAACGTAGACGGGAGTTGAATAGTAGCACCCGGTCACCTACTTTGAAGTCTTTCGGGGTTTTAATATGCTTGTCATACCACTTCCGAATCCTTTTCTTATATATCCTTGCATTCTTATATGCCTTCAGCCTCCATTCATCTAGCTCATTGAGATGTAATATTCGTTGCTCTCCTGATTTGCGCAAGTCGGAATTCATCACTTTAATTGCCCAATACGCTTTGTGCTCTAATTCAACCGGTAAATGGCAAGATTTTCCATACACTAGATTATAGGGAGTGGTCCCTATTGGTGTTTTTTGTATGTCTGTCCCTATGAGCCCAAAGCGTGTCGTCCCAACCTTTCGCACCAATCACGCTTTACCTTGTTCTACTGCTTTTAGTTAAGATTCTCTTGAGCTCTCTGCTTGTAACCTCCACTTGCCCACTCGCTTTATGGATGGTAAGGTGTTGCAAGACGATGATGAACCCCATAACGCTTTATCACTTTTGCCAATTGTGTGTTACAAAAATGTGTTCCCCGATCGCTAATGATAATTCTTAGAGTTCCGAAATGAGCAAATAACTTCTTAAGAAATTTCAAACGAAAGTTCTTGCATCATTAGTTGGAAGAGCTTGGGCTACCACCCACTTGGAAACATAGTCAATCACTACTAAAAATATATTGATTGCCATTGGACTTTGAAATGGTCCCATGAAATCAATTCCCCATACATCAAACACCTCGCAAAATTGCATAGGATTTTGAGGCATCTCATCCCTTCGTGATAAGTTTCCAAACTCTTTCGACAACTATCACATCGTAAAAACGAATTGATAAACATCTTGGAATAAAAGTCACCAAGAGAACCCAAAGCAGCCTAGAACCTTCTCTCGCAGCTTGACTTGATGAATAGTGCCCCCACTCGGGCCTCGAGTGACAATGCGCAATGATGTTCCATCCTTCCTCCCTAGAAACACACCTTCGCACCACCTGATCTACACAAATACGGAACAGGTATGGATCTTCCCAAAAAAAATTCTTAAGGTCACTGAAAAAAATTTTCTTCTGTTGAAAGCTTAAGCTCTGCTTCAATACCTTTCCCGACAAATAGTTCGCAAAATCTGCAAAACCATGGGGTATCTTCCCGATTCCGATTCTTGTACCGCAGACAAATGTTCTTCAGGGAAGAAATCATTAACTTCCTTGCTTGCCAGTTCTTGCCCCTCACAATCCTCCAATCTCGACAAATGATCGGCAACCACATTCTCTGTCCCCTTTTTATCTTTGATTTCCATATCGAATTCTTGCAACAACAATATCCACAGAATCAATCTTGGCTTCGCATCTACCTTCTTCATTAGATAGCGGAGTGCAGAATGATCTGTGAACACGGTGACATTAGATAGGATGAGATATGGTCTGAATTTATCAAAAGCATAGACTCATCGGTAATAGTTCCTTTTCAGTAGTGGTGTAATTCTCTTGTGCACTTGTGAGAGTCTTGCTAGCTTAATAGATCTGTTGAAATTGTTTATTTCTTTTCTGACCCAAAACCGCCTCCCCATCGCGATAATCACTAGCATCACACATTACTTCGAATGGCTCATCCCACTTCGGTGTTGTTAGGATTGGTGCTTGCACTAACTTCTCTTTCAATACATTGAATGCATTCAGACAGTCGTTTCCGAAGTCAAAAGGGGTATCCTTCTCCAGAAGTTTGGTCAACGGTTGTGAGATTTTCGAAAAGTCCTTAATAAATCTTTTGTAAAAACCTACATGACCCAAGAAACTGCGGATCCCTTTTACATTCGTAGGTGGTGGAAGCTTGTCAATTATCTCAATCTTCGCCTTATCCACCTCCATACCTGCCTGAGAAATCTTATGCCCAAGGACAATGCCTTCTTGTACCATAAAATGACACTTCTCCCAGTTAAGGACAAGATTTGTCTCTTCACATCTCACTAATACTCTTTCCAAATTGTTTAAGCAAGCATTGAAAGAGTCCCCGAACACTGAAAAATCATCCATGAAACTTCCATAATATCTTCGAGAAAGTCGTCAAAAATTGCCGTCATGCAGCGCTGAAATGTTGCAGGGGCGTTACACAACCCGAAAGGCATTCTTCTATAAGCAAAGGTTCCTTAAGGGCAAGTAAATGTGGTTTTCTCCTGATCTTCTGGGGCAATCGGAATTTGAAAGTATCCTGACATGCCATCAAGGAAACAGTAGAAATGATGCCCCGCTAGTAGCTCCAATATTTGGTCAATGAATGGCAGAGGAAAGTGATCTTTCCGAGTGACGTCATTTAGCCTTCTATAATCAATGCAGACTCACCAACCAGTAACTGTCCTCGTGGGGATTAACTCATTCTTTTCATTCTTTACTACTGTTATTCCTCCTTTTTTCGGGACAACTTGGGTCGGACTCACCCACTTGCTGTCGGATATGGGGTAGATAATTCCTGTATCCAAAAGTTTTATTACCTCCGCCTTAACAACCTCCTTCATATTCGGGTTCAATCTTCGCTGAGGTTGGATCACAAATTTATAGTCATCCTCTATTAGGATCTTATGAGTGCAGAATGATGGATATATACCCTTAATGTCGGAGATCTTCCATGCGATGGCTGATTTGTGCTTTTTCAACATGCTAACAAGCTTATCCTTTTGTTCCGCAGATAAGTTCGACGCCATGATTACGGGGAGTTTAGAGTCTTCCATTAGGAATGCATATTCCAAATATGCTGGAAGAGTTTTAAGCTCAAGTTCTGGTGGTTCAACAATTGATGTCAGCAAGCTACTCTCCTTTAATTTATCAATCTCCTCGAAATCATTCGCCTCCTGTTCACAGTTACTCTCTTCCTTTTCCACATGGAAATCTATTTCTTTACAATCGCAATGGATATCAACGTGTCCATTCTACGTAATTCCAAATTTGAAATAGTAACTCAAACCGAAAAAGAGTTCTTACTTCGATCTTGATAGGGAAGAATCAAACCCTAGCAAGGATTCTTTCTACACTCTCCTCTAACTAGTCAACGATTGACAATGAAGTGGATTCCTCAAACCGCTTTATCACATTATCTAATTCACGCCTTTGCCATTGAATCTCGGCGATGTACTCTTCAACCGATTCTTCTAATGGCTCGCTGAATTGTACATTGTCAATGGCAAGAATAACACGATATGTCATTCCATGCAACTGTTTGAACTTTCTACTCTACGTGCTCAACCATCCTCATGATAGTATCAAATGATTCAAACATGTTAATCATTTTCTACAACAAAAAGAAATAAGGAAAAATTAGACCAATGATAGAATAAGAAGATATGAAATAGAGAGTGTGATGAAATAGCTAAGAAAACAAAATGCAAAGTATTTCTAAACGCCTAGCTCCCCGGCAACGGCGCCAAAAACTTGACAAGTTTCCCTTGCGTATATCCCGCAAGTGCACGGGTTTGTCGAAGTAATAATGCCGGGTGAGCGGGGTCAAATCCATAGGGAGTAGGGAGTAAAGACACTTAATTGGATTCTTAGCTATGTGGAGTATCAACAATGATAAGTGTGATAATGATTCAATTCTCAACAATTAAAAGCAACAAGTAAGAGAGCAAAAGTAAGGAGGAGGTAAGGCAATCGATAAAGATGGGGTACTCGGATGATGCTTCACCTACGATAATCGCTTCAAGTGCAAGAACTCTCTATTATGCTTCCTAATCAATGCAATGGTGAGTCATGGAAATCCTTACATACATAGTCCCAAATCTAAGGTCAACTACACCTAACTCTATTCATGTTCTGGATGAGAGATTAAATAACCTCTCAACCTCGCACTCGAATAAAAGTTGCAATGAGCTCTAGGGATTCCAAGTGATAAATTGGTTCCTAATTATAGACCTAACCCTTTGGTCCAGGCTGAAGGTCCCTAGCCACAATTAAGCCCTCTAGATACTAAGATCCCTCAACGCTTCATTCCATTGCACGCACTACCTAGGCTCCCCTGCTGAGGTTCATCCCTTAGACCATTCACAATATTATGGCCGCGAAGAACTCAAGGAACGGAGGTAGAATCTATCACGTCGGAGGGGAAAAAGGACGCTCATGTACCTCTAAACTCACCCTCTCAACCCTCTCCAACCTAGCTTTGTCTAACGCTCGTGGTGTGTCACTTACTCACAAGGTTACCAACAAGAACTCTCAACCCTAGTGTCACTCTAGGGGAAATGTTCATACAATCAAGGATTCAAGGTTGGAACTCATAACAAACATCAATTTATTGAAAACATAATAAAGAAGTTCAATGAAACGAATACATCTTAGGGTTCACAATCACCCAAGTACCCACTAGGGTTTAGCTCTCCATTGAGCTAAGTACAATCAATGAAATCGAATGTAAAAGTAATAAATCCATAAAGAAACCCCCTCATTGGTTGTGTCGATGGTCTTGTGGAGAGTCCTCTACTCGTCGCAAGGGATCCTTTGTCCGGCCTATGATACACCTCACCGGATTGGTGCCGACAAAAACTCTCCCAATAACCTTCTTCCAAACGATGCGCGATGTCGGATCCATAGAACCTCTCTAAAAACCCCTAGCCAATACCCCTCAAAAACCCTAGCCGAAGCCCTTTTTCAAGTTGGGGAAAAGATGGAGAAAAAGAATACCAAAAATCGACCTGAATCGCCTTTAAATAGGGCTCGAATCGGGGCAACTCCACTCGGCGTGATGCTACACGCACCATGCGGACTTCCACAAGGGCGTGGATAATTTCCACACGCCCATGTGGATTCTCTGCTTCTCCGATTTCTCGGCTCGCTCTGGGAAGGAAAATAGGCTAAGTATGAAGGAAATAGGCCAAGGTGCATTATGATCCACATTGAACCTTAGCAAGATCTCCTCCAAAATAGGTGCATTATGATCCACATTGGCCTATTTCCTTCATACTTAGCCTCACAACCATACCTGCAAAAAAGTAACATAAAAACACACATATTAATGTAAAAACCTGAGAAAAGTAATGCTCAACATAAGGAATGAACACTTTGCATTCATATCGCACAAGCACATATCAAGTTCCAACCTTGAATGCTTGTTTGTATGAACATTTCCCTAGAGTGACACTAGGGGTTGAGAGTCCTCAGTTGGTAACCTTGTGAGTGAGTGACACACCATGAGCATTAGACACGACCTAGGTTGGAGAGGGTTGAGAGGGTGAGTCAAGAGGCACATAAAGGCTCTCCCTTTCCCTCCGACGTGATAGATTCTACCTCCGCTCCTAGAGTTCTTTGTGGCCATAATAGAGTGAATGGTCTAAGGGATGAACTTTGTCGGGCTTAGTTGCGCTGCAGAACGGAGTGAAGCACTAAGGTGATCTTAGTATCTAGGGCTTAATCGTGGTTAGGACCTTCCACCGGACCAAATGGTTAGGTCTATAATTAGGAAGAGATTTATCACTTGGAATCCCAGAAGCTCATTGCAACTCTATAGTGCATGCGAGGTTGAGAGTTATCTAATCTCTCCTCCGGGACATGTATAGAGTTAGGCATAGTTGACCTTAGATTTGGGACTATGTAATTAAGGATTTCCATGACTCACCATTGCATTGATTAGGAAGTATAATAGAGGGTTATTGCACTTGAAACAATTATCCTAGGCGGAGCATTATCTGAGTACCCCATCTTTATCGATTGCCTTACCCTCTTTCTTTACTTTTGCTCTCTTACTTGTTGTTTTTATTATTGAGAATTGAATCATTGTCACACTTATCATCATTGATCTTTCACATAGCTAAGAATCGAATTAAGTATTTTTATTCCCTATTCCCTGTGGATTTTGTACCCGCTCACCCGGGATTATTACTTCTACAAACCCGTGCACTTGCGGGATATACGCAAGAGGATCTTGTCAAGTTTTTTGGTGACGTTGCCGGGGAATAGGTGTTTAGAGATACTTTGCACTTTATTTTATTAGCTATTTCACCATACATTCTATTTCATATCTTCTTATTCTATCATCGTTTTGATTTCTTTTTCTTTCTTTTTGGTTGCAGTTTCAGGTTATGACCCAAGGGAATCCCTCAATATTGATTGAAGGGGATCCCGAGCTTGAACGTACTCTTAGAAGAAAAAGGTCAGAGCATGTACAAGAACAGTCTAATTTAGCTGGTTTGGAAGTGGAAGGATCTGAAAACATGGCAGAACAGAATGCACAACAGTGAACATTATCCGATTATGCTAGACCTTCAATGTTGGGGACACAGTCGAGCATTGTGCGTCCCCCGATTACAGCTCAGAACTTTGAGTTAAAGCCGGCATTCATCCACATGTTGCAACAGTCCGCACAATTCAATGGTTTGGCCAATGAGGATCCAAACAGTCACATAGATAGCTTTCTCGAGGTGTGTGATATGCTGATGATAAATGGGGTGATGGATGATGCCATCAAATTGAGAGCCTTCCCATTTTCCCTAAAGGGTAGAGCGAAGCAGTGGATACACTCGTTACCTAGAGCGTCAATTACCACGTGGGAGGAGATGGTGGAAGCTTTTCTAGCTCGTTATTTCCCTCCCGGAAAATCAGCAAAGCTTAGGAACGAGATCTCATCCTTTGTTCAGTTGGAATTGGAGTCTCTATTTGAGACATGGGAAAGGTTCAAGGAGCTCCTAAGGAAGTGCCCGCAACACGGATTCCCGTAGTGGATGATTTTTCAAACCTTTAACAATGGTTTGAACCCAAGTACAAGGCAACTCTTGGATGCGGCAGCAGGAGGTACCTTAGGTAAGAAGACCCCCGATGAGGCCCGTTAGTTGATTGAAGAAATGGAGTTAAAATGACTACCAATGGAATGCTAGGGAGAAGAAAAAGGTGGTCGGTCTCCAGGAAATCGATGCGGTAACTTCATTGGCGGCTCAAGTGGAGAATTTGGAGTAAGAAGTTAGATCTTCTAACTTCAAATAGAGTGGTGGTCGTGACTAATTGCACCGGTTGTGGTGGAGGACATGCTCCCTCTGATTGCCCAATTTCTATTGGTGATGTTTCTTCAGTGGAGAATGTTTATTTTGTAGGTAATGACATGAGACCTCAAGGAAACCCATATAGCAATACCTACAATGCGGGTTGGAAGAAACATCCCAATTTTTATGGAGTAATCGTGGGTCCACAAAAAGGCCATGGGGCTACCGTGTTTCCAACAACAACAAGCCCCCTGTGTGGAAAAATGTAGTCTCGAGTTTGGAAACCCGAATGACTGACCTAGAAAAGCTCTTGGCTAGATTTGTGCAATCTCCAAATACTAGGTTTGAATCAGTTGAGGCTACACTTCGCAACCACACCGCCTCTTGCATAACCTTGGAAATCGTGTGGGCAAATTGTAAAGTCTCGCCTCCGAAAGGCCACATGGAAGCTTCGCTAAGCAATCCGAGACCAACTCTAGAGAGCATGTGAAGGCGATCACTTTGAGTAGTGGTCGTGAGGTTGAAGGTAGGCTTCCTGAAAGTGAGAAGTCAAAAAGAACACGCACTCGAGGTTATAGAGGTAGAAGAGGGAACAAGCAAAGAGAAAGAGGTGGTACCCCACCTTTTCAAGCCAAGAATCTCTTTATCCCTCTAGATTGAAAAATGACCAAGGGGATGAACAAGACAAGAAGTTTCCGAAGTTTTTCAAGCTAATTCCACATTAATATTCCTTTTGTTGAGGCATTGGCCCAAATGCCTAAGTATGCAGGTTCTTGAAAGACTTGTTGACCAACAAAAAGGAAGTTGGAGGAGAGTGCTCGAGTGATTTTTGATGCTTCATGCTCGGCGGTATTGCAAAAAGAACATGCTGAACAAGAAGAAAGACCCGCGGAAGCTTCATCATTCACGTGTAATATTGGCAATCTAGGTAAAGAAATGGCATTGTGACCTCAGTGGTCATGTACCAACGTCATGCCATACACCTTCTTTCAAAAGCTAGGCTTGGGCGAGCGGCTACCGGATGACTTTTGCAACTAGCGGACCGAACAGTGCGACATTCGAGAGGCATCATTGAAGACGTGCTTGTCAAGGTGGACAAGTACATTTTTCCGCTTGACTTTTGTAGTGCTAGATGTCGATGAGGATGCGGATGTACCCTTGATACTTGGGAGACCGTCTCTTTATGGACTTCCAAAGCATTGATTGACATGGACGGCGGAGAGCTCACATTGAGAGTTAGAGATGACTAAGCACACATGACAAGATTGCTGGGGTCCATGCGGCACTCTCTGACTTCGATGATACTTTATATTTCTAGACACCATCGATGAGATTATTGATGAATACATGCAAGAAATGTTCAATCCGATCCATATGAAGAAGGTCTTGTTCGACCAAGAGGAGGGCAATGAAGAAGTAATGATGCTTGGATTGACGGAAGAAGTACCATCTACGGGATCTTGAAGGAGGTGCTCCAGAAAATGAAGAGGAGCTAGGAGATGCCACCGGAAACACTCACGGCTATTGGAGACGTACATCAAATCAAGAAGTTGGATCGATCATTGTTAGGGGTGGTCCGAAGCCCGATACATACACCCTCTACTCAAGAGACTTTGCACATCATGCTTTCAAGTCATGGGTAAGAGGACAACTTTCATTCATGAACCCCCATGAGGTAAAACAAGGTACGTCAAGCTTATTGACATTAAACAAACGTTTCATGGGAGGCAACCCAAGTGTTTACTGTTTTCTTAGCTTTTAGTTTAGTTGTTTGCATGAATAAATTGTTAAGTGTTGGTGTCTTAATTTCTTAGATGCTTGTGCTGAGATTTTCCCTCAGAACTTTGAATTTTTAATCGTGTGTTTTTATGTGGAATTTGCATAGTTTAGCTGTGTGAGCTCTATTTCATGTTTTTCATCGTAAAAATTGCATAATAGAGGAGTCTCTCGAAAGTGTAAACATGTTCAAAAATCTTTTCAGAGCGTGCGATTTTTCTAAGGTATCACATCGAAGACACACGGCGTGTAATTTTTCGCGACGCCCTGATTTGTATTACAAGCTCATCCGTAGAAGGCACAAGGGAGTGTGGCCGCCCTCAGTGAAATCCACCATGCGATTGTCACAAAGACGCGTAGGGGAACATCCGCACAAAGGCAGGAATTGCTCCAGAAGCTTTGGCGGATTTTTCACGAGACAGCCAGGGCGTGGACTCACCCCCGTAGGCGTACATTGTGATCAACGCACGTATGTGTCACATTCTGCCCACTGCACCCTGCGGAGGAGTTCTCTCCATCCCGAGAAAACACAGGGCGCGGCTGGGCCCTCGTGAGTTGGCATGTGAATGTCCACGCTGCGCGTGAATTTCTCACTGCGTGTGCAAAACACTGTGTACTTTTTCTCGGATATCTCAGAAGCCACGGGTGAGTCACGTGCATCCCCTGTGTCGGGCGCACGTGGGCAGGTATTTTCGCGTATGCCCGTGGAGATCATTCGAGTCGTTGAGAGTTTTTCCCAAGAGCGCCTAGGGGTGTGCACCTACCCTAGTAAAGCTCTCCTGTGGGGTGCACGGGCGTGGGTAATTTCCACACGCCGTGTGGGTGCACAGAATTCCAAGAGACGTGATTTTTTCTTTAAAAACCATTTGAATTGCCTCATCCTCATCTCCGCCGCTCGAAAACCTCCTCCCGATCATCTTCTCGACCCATCATCGTTGTTTTTGGAGGAGTCATCGATATCATGTCGATTCTCGAATTTTGGCATTTATTTCACTCCCGGTAACCTTTTATCCTCTTCTTCCTTCGCCAATTATTGTTTTCATACACTAAATATCTTTCATTGTGAATTTTCATTTTTATAATGCATGGTGTACATTAAGAAAGCATCTCGGACGTAGTTCTAAGATGAAAACGAAAGCAAAGAATGAAGATAATTGCTAATCTGCTCAAGTCGACATGGGTGAGCATGATCGTGTTCGCCTTCACTGGACTATCTCGCCTTAGAGGAGTGCCCAGCTAAAACTCAAGAAGGAGGGTGCTCTCAGGCCGAACACGGTCTCGCACGAGCATATTCCTCCCAATCGAATATTTCAGGTCTGGGAGGTACTTTTGCTTAACAAGGGAAGCATGCTTCATTTGCTCCCTTACTTGGTCCAAGCACACTCGCTCCAAGCTCACCGATCTCACTCAAAAGCTCAACCAAAGAAGCTAGCAGCGTGCTTTAGCCCGGTGTCGACTCCCAAAACCGCCTCTTTTTAACTCCGTGATTCTAGGGTTTGAATCTCATCTTTGTTTGGGAGACACTTCTCCATGGGGAGGACTTTGATGTGAGCAAAGATTAGGCTTTCACCACACCTTTTAAGGGGATCAAGGATGAGTTGGAGGCATTAAGGGAAGTGGGTTAGCATATCGAGCCTCAATTAGGAAGACGATCTTGAGAAGGTGTGAGTCATGTCTTCTTCCCTTTAGTTCTTTATCTTTCTCTTCTTTGTTGTACCCATCTATGAGGGGTTAACTGTCCACAGTGCCCCAAGACATGAACTATGATGGTTTTTATGCCTTGACTACTTATTTTTAATGTCTATAGAGTTCTTTTAGATTCATGTGTTTAATCCTGTTTTGCATAACTTGATGTGTTAGATTGCTGCACAATTACCTTGGTAAACTTGGATGTATGGATTACCATAGTTGTGATTGCTTGTGTGATTGCAAAACTTCATGTGTTTGAAATGCAAAGTTATCTCGCAAAACTTGGTACTTGAGAACCATAGATGTAACATTGCTTGTGAGCACACACTTGGACTTTAGAATGTACTGCGGGCCTTAGAAGCAAGTCAGCATGCTACAACTTATAGGAATCATCCCGGGGCATTGCTTTCTTGTTGTTGAAAACTTTATTCCTAATACATCCTTTATCTCCACATGTTCTTACTCCTTTGTTTGTTTATTTTTATTCTTTAAACCAATCCAATTCTTGTTCCACTAGATATCATAAAAAGTGAGTACTTTAAGTCCAAATTCACGTAGTTCGATAACCTTACCTCTTATGGGGTACCATTGTATTACCCGTAATGCGACTCCATATACTTCGTGAAGAGTGCATCACCCCTCAAGGAGATCCACATCCTTAGGCCTTTGCATTTCATTGTTGTTCTTGTAATTTCTTACTTAATTCTTTAATTTGTCTTATCTATGCATCTAGTAGAGTAAATTCTCTTGCTTAAGATGTTAGGCTAGATAATAGGTGGTGGCGAGTAATAGTAGATATTTAACCTGAGGAATACAATCCTTGTGGTTTACATGAGGTATTAATTGGCGATCCGGTATACTTCGGGAAGTAATCACTCACTACTAAGATTACAAATCGGGCATGGATGCTCCATGCCTCTCGCTTCACTAATAGTTTTCACAAAACGAAGCCGATCACTCGGATTTTCAAGCTAGTACACCCTAGCCATTCCTCTGACAAGTGAGATCGAACTTTCACTAGCATGTATCTACTTTTCACGCCAAAGCCATATGCATGCCTATCTCATGAAGCCCAACAACCCTTGGTTGTCTCCTCTTGAACTCTAATGTAGCAGTTTATTGTTTGCCATATCTTCAAATAATTGTTCAACTTCTTCAGGAGGATATTTGTTACTCAAAGATCCTCCTAGCTAAGTGCATTAATGATCGCCTAGTTTGGGCCAGTTGACTATTGTATAAAATTTGCAATCTCGTCCATGAGCGGAATCCATGATCGCGGGCACCACTTTAAGAAGGTCCTTGAACTCGCTCATGTGACTCGAAAACAATGTTTTTAATTATCCTTGCTTAAATATCGAGATCTTCTTCTCATCATCGCTTCCCTTGCTTGGTGGAAGTATCTTCCGGAATTTCTCCACCAAGTCATTCCATATCTTGATCGAGACCGGTGTTAGGAAGTAAGCCATCAAGATGCTCGAACCTCTCAAGCTAAAAAGGGAAGAGTCACAATCTCATCGTGTCATCTATCACTTATAAAAATTTTGAGGATGGACATTTGGGTCGTTATCCGCTAGGCTATCAAATAGACAAGAGTTCTGAATTATCCCCATAGTGCTAACTTTTGATTTCAAAGTTGTTACTGCTCACATCGGGCCGCTTGCACACTAAATTTGTTGTCTTTAAAAACCTGGGCCTCTCATACTCCCGGCAATATTCTTCTTAGTTCAACAATGGCTGTCGATTCCGCATCGTCACTATCGCTATCCACTTCTATAACTAGCATTTTTCCCGAGTCTTCAACAATGCTAGAGCTTTCTCGCTTCGCTACTTCTTTTCTACTAAATCCATGGGATTAGATCAGTCAAGAACAATCTCATGTAGAAAAAGAGTAACGACAATAAGTCTTCAACATTGTATGAGAATAATAATAATATATACTAATAAAAAGAGTTGTCTAACACACTGCTAGAAGTTTTCAGAATCTCGCGACCCGTGTTCCGCAAAGGTGACAAAAACTTGATAAATGCGTTATAGGTGTCTAAATTATACAACATATGGGGCACGCAAGTATGCGCTAATACCTATAATTGGTTCATTATACCGCTAGTGCACATAGGTGATAAGTGCTTGTGATAAGAAGACAAAGTGTTCTTTCCTTATGATGAGCATTACTTTTTATGGGTTTTAACGCTAATATGTGTGTATTTATGTTACTTATGCGTATAGGGTTGTGAGCTTTAATCTTATAGAAAGAGCCAATGCATCATGAGTGCACCATTTTGGAGGAAATCTTGAGAAGGTTCAAACGCTGAAGATATAAGTCGGGTTCAAGATGCTAGAATGTGTGCCAACCACCTTTGTATTCGAAAGCTAGACACATGATTTTGGAGGGGCATGCAGGCAGCCACATTCTAATTATTCCCGGCTTGCATGTGTAACAAGACGCCCTACTAACGCTGTCGTTCATTGAAGAAGCAGCGCCTATGACGTAACATGTGCCCTTTTACGCTACCTCGATGAAAGCATGGGTTCGAGTCGAGCACGGATCGCGTGCCGACAAAGCGGAAACTTGGACGCGAGTGGAGGACTCTCCACAAGACCATCGCCATGACCACGTGAGGGAAACGACGGGTTCTTTTGGTTTTTCACATTCCATTTCATTGATTGTAATTAGCTCCATGGAGAGCTATACGATTCTAGTGGGTACTTGGATTGTGGAACCCTAGGATGTAATTGTTTTTCTAACCTTTTATTATGCTTCTATTAATCGATGTTTTAACTGAGTTCCAATCTTGAATGCATTGATTATATGAATACTCCCTTAGAGTGACACTAGGCTAGAGTTAGACAAAGGTAGATTGGAGAGGGTTGAGAGGGTGAGTCGAGAGGTAGCGGAGTGTCCCGCTTTCCTTGTGATTTATTTTACCTCCAGTTCCTCGAGTTCTGCGGTCATAGTAGAGTGAATGGGTTAAGGATGACCTTCACCGGGCTTGAGTTGTGAGTGCAATGGAGTGAAGCGTTGAAGTGATTTTAGCATCTAGGGCTTAATTGTGACTAGGGACTTTCCGCATGGACCAAAGGGTTAAGTCTAAATATAGGAAGAGGATTTATCACTTGGAATCTCTAGAACTCATTGCTATTCTATACGACAAAGTGCGAGGTAGAGAATATTGTTCAATTTCTCCTCCGCGGGACATGGTATAGGGTTAGCATGGTTGGACTTAGATTTGGGACCATGTATTAATAGATCTCCATGACTCATTAATACATTAGTTAGGAAGCTATTATTAGAGGATTTTGCACTTGAAACGATTGTCCCAGTGCGGATCAATATCCAAGTACCCCATTTATATCGATTGCCTTTATCTCCTCTTTACTTGCTCTCTCTCTCTCTCTTTGTCTCTCTTACATTTGTTTGCATTACATCTTTGTCACACAAATCACTATTCATACTTCGCTAGTTAAGAAACAATCTAAGTATACTCCCTACTCCTCGTGATACGATACCACCACCGGGTTTTATTACTTCGACAAACCCGTGCACTCATGGGTACACACACAAGGGGACGTTGTCAAGTTTTTGGTGTCGCGACTGTGGAGTAGGTGTTTACAAATACTTTGACTTTATTTTTCTTAGCTATTCATTTGTTCATTCTATTTTCACATCTTCTATTCTCGCCATCATTCCGAGTTGTTTTTCCTTCTTTTTAGTGCGCTCCGTGTTCATGAGCCAAGAGAACCCTTTGATATTAATTGAAGGAGACCCCGAGCTCGAACGCGTACACTTAGAAGGAAAGGGAAAGAACCTCGCACAAGAATAGTCTAATCTAGTCGATTTCGGAAGTTAAAGCGCCGGATAATATGGCTGAAAACAAAACGAGCAACGAGGATATTATCTAACTATGTTAGACCCTTTCAATATTGGGGACACAATCGAGGTATTGTGCGTCCCCGATTACAGCTGAGAACTTTGAGATGAAGCCGCCATTCATCCACATGTTGCAGCAATCCACACAGTTCAATGGTTTGGCCGATGAAGATCCAAACAGTTATATGGAGAACTTTCTCGAGGTGTGTGATATGCTCAAGATAAACAGGGTGACGGATGATGCCATCAAGTTGAGAGCCTTCCCATTTTCCTTAAAGGGGATAGCAAAGTAGTGGCTACACTCATTCCCTAGAGAATCAATTACCACATGGGAGGAGATAATAGAAGCTTTTTCACTCCAATATTTCCCTCCCAAAAAAATCTACAAAGCTTAGGAATGAGATCTTGTCCTTTGTATGGTTGGAATTGGAATCAGATTTGAGATGTGGGAAAGGTTCAAGGAGCTCCTGAGAAAGTGCCCATAACACGGATTCCCAGAGTGGATGATTGCTCAGACCTTTTACAACGAGTTGAATCCGAGCACAAGGCAACTCTTGGATGCGGCAGTAGGAGGTACCTTAGGTAGCAAAACCCCCGGTAAGGCCCGACAACTAATTGAAGAAATAGTGTTAAATAGCTAACAATGGAATGCTAGGGAGAAGAAGTAGGTGGCTGGGCTCCATGAGATAGATGCAGTAACTTCATTGGAGACTCAAGTGGAATGATTGAGTAAGAAGTTAGATGTTTTAACTTCGAATAAAGTGGTAGTCATGACTGCTTGCACCAGGTGTGGTGCAGGACATGCTCCCTCCGATTGCCCAATTTCTATTGGTGATGCATCTTCAGTTGAGAATGTGGATTTTGTGGGTAATGCGATGAGAAATCAAGGGAATCCATATAGCAACACCTACAATTCGGGTTGGAAGAATCATCCCAATTTCTCGTGGAGTAACCAAGTTCCACAAAAGGCCATGGGGCCATCGGGTTTCCAACAATAAGCCCCAAACATGGAGAATCGAGTTTCCGGTTTGGAGACACGGATGAACGATTTGGAGAAGGTCTTGACTAGATTCGTGCAAGCATCGGATATAAGGTTTCAATCAGTTGAGGCTACACTTCGCAACCACACCGCTTCTTTGCACAACCTTGAGAATCTAGTGGGACAAATTGTGAAGTCTCTATCGAAGAGACCACAAGGAAGCTTGCCATGCAATACCGAGACCAATCCTAGAGAGCATGTGAAGGCAATCACTTTGAGAAGTGGTCATAAGGTTGAAGGCAGGTTTCCGAGTGAGAATCCCAATGAACACGCACCTGAGGTCATAGAGGTTGAAGAGGGAACAAGCAAGGAGAAGGAAGTGGCACCCCTACCTTTCAAGCCAAGAATCCCTTATCCCTCTAGGTTGAAGAATGACCAAGAGGATAAATAGTACAAGAAGTTACTAAGCTTGTTCAAGCAACTCCACATCAACATTCGCTTTTGTTAAGGCATTGTCTCAAAATGCCTAAGTATGCAAAATTCTTGAAGGACTTGCTGAGTAACAAGAGGAAGTTAGAGGAGAGTGCTTCAGTGATCTTAGATGCTTCTTGTTCGGTGGTTTTGCAAAAACATGCCGAACAAGAGGAAAAGACCCGAGAAGCTTCATTATTCCATGCAACATTGGCAATTTAGGTGAAGAAATGGCATTGGGGGACTCAGGGGCCAGTATCAATGTCATGCGATACACCTTCTTTCAGAAACTAGGCTTGGGTGAGCCTAGGCCCACTCGGATGACTTTACAATTGGCAGATCGAACGGTGAGACATCCAAAGGGTATTATCAAAGATGTGCTTATCAAGGTGGACAAGTACATATTTCCCATGAGATTTTTGTTATGCTAGACGTCGATGAGGATGCGGATGTACCCTTGATACTTGGGAGGCTCGTTTTCGCGGACTTCCAAGGCATTAATTGACATGGATGGCCACGCTCTGGCTCCTTTGCTGCTGGTGCTAGATCAGAAGGTGCTGGTGGGTCCAATGATGGTGATATAGGGAGCTCTAGGAGGTGCACGGTCACAGTACAAAAGGTACAACAGCATCTCTCTGAATGATATGCTATAAAACGTCAAAAATGCACCATGAACTCTATGAACTGTGGCTATTCTCGCCTCGTTGATCTCGCCTGCATTACTACCCCATGGCACTCTCGAGCCTCTCAAAGCGATCATGGGCTCGAGATGGTGAGAACATACGTATCGGGGGTGGGTTCTCCGTCACTCGGGAGTCGCCAGGGCTCCACTCGGTATCCTGGGCCGAGGCTCGGGGCGTGCTGAGAAGCCTCCATCATCACCCCTCATCCTCGGCTATCTCTAGAGTGGGTAGAACCAAGGCATATACCCCGTCCATACTCGGGTGGATCATACCCATCAATCTCATCGCCTCCGCACTGGGAGGCGGGAGTACTCGCCCTCCTCCGCTCACGAATCGCGTCCAAGAGGCTCATGCCCATGACTAGTCTCGTAATGTAGGGTCCCGAGAAGATCGGGACCAATCTAGCATAATGCCTGTGATGATGAATGTACTCTGCAAGGATGTGCCCCAGATGAATCAATTTTCACTGCACCATCAAATACAGATGTAAAAGCTCCTGCCGGCTCAGAACACCTGTGCTATCACCACGGCCATCACCGATCTACTCATAATGGTATGTAAATATCTCTAGGAAGGTCGGGAGAGGCACGTGGCGTTAGACACCCCCGGCTCGAACTAACCCTGACCACACAACACTCGGTAGGCTCTCTGAGGGGTCAAAGCTCTAGGATAATCAGTCGGTAGCTGAGAATACTCCTCAGTGTTCGTGAATGCCTCCTCGTATAGCCCAAGCAAGACTGAGAACTGCGTGATGCTCAGGTAGTGGTGATGTCTAAATGCACTGAACTCGATGGCGTCCAAGCTGTCAAATCTCTCATATGATCTATCAAACTCAAATGATGACAAAACCTCAAGTGTGAGCTCACTGGATGGCGGACTCTCTAGTTGTCAATAACTGGACTCCATCCCCTCATCGAAACAAGGTCCTCGACCTCTCCAACAAATTCATCCCCTTGCTGTAACTCTTAGAGTATGCTACTCGTCTGGATACCGAGTCCGTCTCGAACCAAGTCTCGACTGCATCTAACAAAACAAGCATGATGCTCAGGAATAGCGAAACTCATGCCCTCGGACTTGGAGGATGACCCCCGTGGCCGTTTCTCTGTTTCCTTCTTTGACCTAGGTGCCATATGCTAAAAATTTTCAAAGGAAATCAATCAAACAAGCTGGATAAATGATGGTGCAGAAATCCACACGGTCGTGGGGAATTTCCGCACTCCCATGTAGATCCACAGGGCTTGAAGAACCGTGATCGCCGCCTCAAAAACCCAACAAAACACTTCTAAAACTCTTCTAATTTCATTCTAAGCATGCTCATACACTCTAATTGCAAAAATGAAGCATTCTTAGTAAGTTCATCGATTAGAATCAAGAATTGGCAAAGAAAATCAAAGATAAAGGCTTACCGATGAGTTGAGATGAAGAGAATAGGAATAGGCCAGAAAACCAAGTAAAAATCCTCCAAAAATGGCAGTACGAGGTTGGAAAACAATGCTAGAGTATTCTGAAGACAGTGGAGAGGATGTAGATGAAGAAAAACAAGTCTTCTTTAAAAAGAACTCGCGCCCCTTAGAGTCTCTGAAAATGCTCGCACGGGCGTGTGGAAATTACCCACGCCCGTGCTCCCGACCCATAGGGGAAGCTGCATGCCCCTGTGCATTCTTGTCCAACCGAGAGAAAATCACAAAGTGTTTCACACGCCCTTGCGAAATTCCCGCATGGCCATGGACAATCACGAGCCCTAACTCACGGGTGGGGTATTCGCAGCCCCAGTGCGCTCTCGGGATGGAGAAGGGATCGTCTGCAGTGATCCGCACGGGCGTGCGAAAAATACCCACGCCTGTGAGTTGGTCACAAGATTGATCACAGGGGTGAGTCCACACCCCTGTGTGCTCTCGAGAAAAATTCCCAAGTTTCTGCAAAACAACGCACGCCCGTGCGGTAATTCTACACGGCTCGGCGATAATCGCAAGGTCGCTCACAGGGGCGAGTCCACACCCCTGTGCATTCTCTGGATGAGCTCATAATACAACCCCATGGGTGTGTGGAAATTCCACACGATAGTGCGTTTTCTCTAGATGACTTGAAAAACTCTGCAGAGTCTCGCAAAAAATATTCTCGAACATGTTTATACATTCGAACCCGCTCTTTTTATGCAACAATTACCAGTGAAAAACAATAGAAACAAGCTAAAATGAATAAATCTTCACCAAATCCACAAGAAAACACACGATGACACAGAAATCCACCAAAATGAAAACAGCACAAGTATCTAAACAGGAAGACACCAACACTTAACAAGTTATTCATGCAAAACTAAACTATCACTAGGAAAAACAGTAAACACTTGGGTTGCCTCCCAAGAAGCGCTTGTTTAACACCACTAAGCTTGACGTACCTCATCTTACTCATAGGGGTTCATAGATGAAAGTTGCTCTCTTACCCATGGCTTGAAAGCATGATGAGCAAAGTCTCTTGAGAGTAGAGGGTGAATTGTCGCACTTGGGACTCCTAGAAACAGTTCATCGTTCGGTTCGCGCACACCTCCAACAGTCTTGGAGTGTTTCCGATGGCATCTCCTTGCCCTCTTCATCTTCCGGAGCACCTTCTTCAAGATCCCCAGTGTAGACGGTACTTCTTCAGTGGAACCAAGCATCATTACATCTTCAATTTCCTCCTCGTGTTCGAATAAATCGTCATACGGGTCCGTATTAAACATTTCCAGCATGTATTCATCAACAATCTCATCAGTAGTGTCTAGAAAATACAAAGTATCTTCAAAATCAAGAGAATGCCGCATGGCTTCAGCAAGGCGGTATATGAGCTTCTCATCTCCGAATTTCAAAGTTAGCTCCCCGCCGTCCATGTCAATCAATGCTTTGGGAGTCCGCAAGAACAGTCTCCCAAGTATCAAGAGTACATCTGCATCCTCATTGATGTCTAGCACTACAAACTCAACTGGAAAAATGTACAAAGCCCTTGAGTCTGCCAATGCCATTTCTTCACCTAGATTACCAATATTACATAGAATGATGAAGGTTCCTGGGTCTTTCTTCTTGTTCGGCATGTTCTTTTTCCAACACCGCCGAGCAAGACACATCTAAAATCACTAAGCACTCTCCTCCAACTTCCTCTTGTTAGTCAACAAGTCTTTCAAGAATTTTCGCATACTTAGGCATTTGAGCTAATGCCTCAACAAAAAGGAATATTGATGTGGAGTTGCTTGAACAAACTCGAGAACTTCTTGTACTGTTCATCCCCTTGGTCATTCTTCAATCTAGAGGGATAAGGGATTTCTCGGCTTGAAAGGTGGGGTTGCCACCTCCTTCTCTTTGCTTGTTTCCTCTTCAACCTCTATAACCTCGGGTGCGTGTCTTTTGGCTTCTTACCCGGAAGCCTACCTTCAACCTCACGACCACTTCTCAAAGTTATCGCCTTCACATGCTCTCTAGGGTTGGTCTCGGTATTGCTCGGCAAGCTTCCATGTGGCCTTTTCGAGAGAGACTTCGCTATCTGCCCCACCTAATTTTCAAGGTTATGAAAAGAGGTGGTATGATTATGAAGTGTAGCCTCAACTGATTCAAACCTTATATTTGAAGATTGCATAAATCTAGTTGATAAGTGCTTGTGCGGTATGAATGCGAAGCATTCTTTCCTTATGTTAAGCATTACCTTTCTCGTATTTTTACACTAATATGTGTGTTTTTATGTTACTTTTATGTAGGTAGGGTTGTGAGGCCGATTATGAAGGAAAGAAGCCAATGTGGATCATAATGCACCGATTTTGGAGGAAATCTTGCTAAGGTTCAAACGCGAAGACATAGGTCGGGTGTGAGATGCTAGAGTGTGTGCCAACCTCCTCGTACTTGAGTTAGCACAACCATTTGGAGGGGCACAAGGGCAGTCATACTCAAGCAGTCCGATTTATACATATAGAACAAGATCTCCACCAACGTTTCCATCATTGAAGAAGCAAAGTGATCCATAACATGAACGTGTGCCCGTTTGCGTTACCTTTATAAAAGTATGGATTCGGGAAGTATTTCAGGCTGGATACTGTAGAAGAGCATTGTAGCAACACTGTAGCAAAAGCATCTGTAGGGAGCACCTGCTCGCAACCGCCGAGAAAACTACGAGCAGAGAATCCACACGGCCTTGGGAAATTCCACACGCCGTGTGAAAAATCCACAGGGGCATGTGGATCCCCGATTCCAGCCCTATTTAAAGCCGATTCATCCCCGATTTCTCCATCTTTTCCCCTATTTTTTCTCGATCTTTTCCCGAACTTGAGAGAGAGCTTCGGCTAGGGTTTTGAGAGGTATTGGCTAGGGTTTTGTAGAGGTTCTACGGCTCTGACATCGTCATCTCTTTGAAAGAAGGTTGGTAGGGGAGCTTCCGACGATGCGTATCCTATACCGAACAAGGGGATCTTTAGATGACGAGTAGAGAACTTTCCACAAGACCATCAACACAACTATCGAGGAGGTTTTATATGGGTTCATTGCTTTTACATTCTATTTCTTTGATTGTACTTAGCTCCATGGAGAGCTAAACCCCTAGTGGGTACTTGTGCATTTGTGAACCCTAGGATGTATTCATCTCTCTGAATCTCTTTATTATGCTTTCAATTAATTGATGTTTATTGTGAGTTCCAACCTTGAATGCTTGATTGTGTGAATACTCCCCTAGAGTGACACTAGGGTTCAGAGTTCTTATTGGTAACCTTGTGAGTGAGTGATACACCACGAGTGTTAGACAAAGCTAGGTTGGAGAGGGTTGAGAGGGTGTGTCGAGAGGTACAGGAGCGTCCTCTTTCAACTCTGATGTGCTAGATTCTACCTCCGTTCCTCGAGTTCTTTGCGGCCACAATACAGTGAATGGTCTAAGGGATGACCTTCCGCTAGGGCTTAGTTGCAGGTGCAACGGAGTGAAGCGCAGAAGTGATCTTAGTATCTAGGGCTTAATTGTGGTTAGGGACCTTCCACTTGGACCAAAGGGTTAGGTCTACAATTAGGAAGAGATTTATTACTTGGAATCCCTACAACTTATTGCATTTCTATGCGAGTGCGAGGTTGAGAGGTTATTCAATCTCTCCTCTGGGACATGTATAGAGTTAGGCATAGTTGACCTTAGATTTGGGACTATGTAATTTAGGATTTCCATAACTTACTTGCATTGATTAGGAAGCATAATAGAGGGTTCTTGCACTTGAAATGATTGTCCTAGATGGAGCAATATCCGTGTACCCCATCTTTATCGATTGTCTTACCTTCTCCTTTACTTGTGCTCTCTTACTTGTTGTTTTTACTTTTGAGAATTGAATCATTATCACACATATCACTCTTCATCTTTCACATAGCTAAGAAGCGAAGTAAGTGTTTTTATTCCCTACTCCCTGTGGATATGATACCCGCTCATCCGGGATTATTACTTCGACAAACCCGTGCACTTGCGGGATATACGCAAGGTGATCTTGTCAAGTTTTTGGCGCCGTTGCCGAGGAGTGGGCATTTAGAGATACTTTGCATTTTGTTTCCTAGGTATTTCACCATACATTCTATTTCATATCTTCTTATTCTATCATCGCTCGATTTGTTTTTTTCTTTCTTTTTTTGGGTGCAGCTCACGTTATGACTCGAGGGAACCCCTCAATATTGATTGAAGGAGATCCCGAGCTTGAACGCATACACTTAGAAGAAAAAGGGAAAGAGCCTCGCATAATAATAGTATAATCTAGCTGATTTGGAAATGAAAGAATCAAAAACATGGCGTAACGTAATGAGCAACAGTGGACATTATCCAATTATGCTGGACTCTTCAAAGATGGGGACACAATCGAGTATTATACGTCCCCCGATTACAGCTTTCGAACTCGAGCTGAAGCCGCAATCATCCACATGTTAAAGCAATCCACGACAGTTCAATGGTTTTGGCCGATGAGGATCCAAACAGTCATATAGAGAGTTTTCTTGAGGTGTGTGATATGCTGAAGATAAATGGGGTGACGGATGATGCCATTAACTTGTGAGCCTTCCTTTTTTCTTTAAAGCGGAGAGCGAAGCAGTGGCTACCCTCATTACCTATAGCATCAATTACCACATGGGAGGAGATGGTAGAAGCTTTTCTTGACCGTTATTTTCATCCCAGAAAATCCGCGAAGCTTAGGAATGAGATCTCATCCTTCGTTCAGTTGGAATTGAAGTCTCTATTTGAGACATGGGAAAGGTTCAAAGAGCTCCTGAGGAAGTGCCTGCAACACGGATTTCCAAAGTGGATGATTGTTCAGACCTTTTACAACGGTTTGAACCCGAGTACAAGGCAACTCTTAGATGCAGCAGCAGGAGGTACCTTAGGTAGCAAGACCCCCGATGAGGCCCGTCAGTTAATTGAAGAAATAGGGTTAAACAGCTACCAATGGAATGCTAAGGAGAAGAAAAAGGTGCCCGGACTCCATGAGATTGATGTAGTAACTACATTGGCGGCTCAAGTGGAAAATTTGAGTAAGAAGCTAGATCTTCTAACTTTGAATAGAGTAGCGGCCGTGACGAATTGCAACAGGTGTGGTGGAGGACATGCTCCCTCTGATTGTCCGATCTCTATTGGTGATGCATCTTCGGTTAAGAACGTCGATTTTGTAGGTAATGGTTTGAGACCTCAAGGAAACCCATATAGCAATACCCACAATCCGGGTTGGAAGAATCATCCAAATTTCTCATGGAGCAATCAAGGTCCACCAAAGGCCATGGGCCCACCGGGTTTCCAACCACAACAACAAGCCCCGCATGTGGAAAACCAAGTTTCAGGTTTAGAAACCCGAATAAATGATTTGGAGAAGGCCTTGACTAGATTTGTGCAATCTGTAAATATAAGATTTGAATCAGTTGAGGCCACACTTCGTAACCACACCGCTTCTTTACATAACCTTGAAAATAAGGTGGGGTAAATTGCGAAGTCTCTCTCTGAAAGGCGACATGGAAGCTTGCCGAGCAATACAGAGACCAACCCTAGAGAGCAGGTGAAGGCGATAACTTTGAGAAGTGGTCATGAGGTTGAAGGTAAGCTCCCGAGTGAGATGCCAAAATAACACGCACCCGAGGTTATAGAGGTAGAAGAGGAAACAAGCAAAGAGAAGGAGGTGGCACCCCCACCTTTCAAGCCAAGAATCCCTTATCCCTCTAGATTGAAAAATGACCAAGGGGATGAACAGTACAAGAAGTTCCTGAGTTTGTTCAAGCAACTCCACATCAATATTCCTTTTGTTGAGGCATTGGCCAAATGCCTAAGTATGCGAAGTTCTTGAAAGACTTGTTGACCAACAAGAGGAAGTTGGGGGATAGTGCTTCTATGATTCTAGATGCTTCATATTCGGCGGTGTTACAAAGGAACATGCCGAGCAAGAAGAAAAACAAGGAAAGCTTCATCATTCCATGTAGCATTGCCAATATGGGTGAAGAAATGCCATTGGCGGACTCAGGGGCCAGCATCAACGTCATGCCATACACCTTCTTTCGAAAGTTAGGCTTGGGTGAGCCTAGGCCCACTCGGATGACTTTGCAATTGGCGGACCGAACGGTGAGACATCCGAGGTGTATCATCGAAGATATACTTGTCAAGGTGGACAATTATATATTTCCTGTAGACTTTGTGGTGCCAGACGTCGATGAGGATGCGGATGTACCTTTCATACTTGGGAGGTCGTTCTTGTGGACTTCCAAGGCATTGATTGACATGGACGGTGGAGAGCTAATGATAACTGCTTGAGTAGACATATTTTTATATATGTTTTACATGCATTGAGCATCATTTTTACCATGGTTTATGTCTCATATTGTGTATTTGGTGTTCTTTTATGCATATAGGTTGTGAATGCCTTGAAGAGTAAAAAGGAAGCAAAGATAGGCTATGAAGACACAATGTTCGGAGTTCTTGTTCAATTCAAAGACCAAGACACGAGAGGAGTTCATAAACATGGAGATGTGTGCCAACTTCCAAGAAGATTCAAGTCAATTCACTAGTTGGAAGGGCACAAAGGCAGCCACATCTTCATGTTCCTTCTCTTTGTGAAATATTGCAAGACCTCTCAAAGATATGTCGATGAAGAAAAGTTTTATAGCCTACCACATGGACGTGTGCCCGGACATGTGGCCTCAAGAGAAGAGTGTTTGGACCGCGTTTTTGAAAAGAACTGTAGCAATTTTACTGTAGCAATTTCACTGTGAAAAGTACTGTAGAAATTCTTGCAGCCACGTGGCCGCGTGGGAAATCCACACGGGCACGTAAGGGCATGTGGCAGGCGCGGTTTTGGGCTTTAAATAGCCGTTTTGCCCTATTCTTTCTCATCTTTTGTGCGGCTCTTGAGGGGTGAGAACGGCTAGGGTTTGGAGAATAGGTCTTTGTGGCTTTGGAGGCGCTTCGTCACCAACTCTGATCAATTCCTCCTCCGTCATAGCATCAAGGAAGCCACCGGTGAACCTAGCTTCGGAGTGGGTCCTTCAAGATGTCGAAGCTCTCCATCAAGGCCATCAGTTCATATATAAGGGGGTTTATTTCTATGGTCTTAATGTACTTTGATTCATTGATGGTGTGTTTTGTATGTTGCTCCATGGAGAGCTAAAACCCTAGAGGGTATTTGGGCATGTGAACCTTAGGATTTTCATCTTTTGTGGATTTGCTTAGTGTTTCTATTTAATCCGAGTTTGATTAAGTTTTAATCTTGATTGTCTAATGCTTGCTTGCCTTATTGATCTTTTGGTTATTTGGTTTGCATGATTTGTTACCTTCGTGAGAGAGAGGTGTCCATTAGGGTTAGAATCTCAAGATTGAAGAGGGTTGAGAGGGTAAGTCATGAGATAGTGAGCATTCCCTTTCCCCTCTAATTGGTGTATTCTATCTCTGTTCCGTAAGCTCTATGCAACCATATTTGGTGTGAGGTATGAGATTGAGAGATTTCTCTACCGGGACCTTGTAGGGGGTTAGGATCCTTCACACGGAATTAGGGTTGGATCAAACTTTAGGAATCGGATACACCTCTTGGAATCCCTAGAGTGCTTTGTGGTCATATGTGGTGTGAGGTGTTGACATTGAGCGATTTCTCCACCGGGACCTCGTAGGGCACTAGTATCGGTGATTGGGAGGCCAGATCCGATTATATTTGGATTTCCACGACTTAACTTACTCTTCATAGAAACACTTTGCTTATTCGGTACCTAATACCTGAATCTTAGGGGGAGCATTGCCCGAATACCCCACTTTTACTGATTGAGATCTCCCTCAATTTCACCCTTGCATATTCATCTCTAGTATTCATTTCTTCGCACATTAGATCACCACAACTTTCCATTTATCATCAGGCTAGAAAGCAGAGAAGAAGTTAGTACTAGTTGCCCTGTTCCCTGTGGATTCAACTACCCACTCACCCGGGTAATTATTACTTCGACACCCATGCACTTGCGGTTTACACGCATATTCGGACGCGTGTCAGCTAACTTTGAAAGTTGGAGATGACACGCTCACATACCGCCTCACTGACGCCATGCGGTATTCTCTTGATTTTGATGACACTTTATATTTTCTAGACACTACTAATGAGATTGTTGATGAATACATGCAGGAAATATTCAATCTGGACCCGTACGAGGGTTTGTTCGACCAAGAGGAGGATTATGAAGATGTAATGATGCTTGGTTTGACGGAAGAAGTACCATCTACCCCGGGGATCTTGAAGAAGGTGCTTCGGAAAATGAAGAGGCCTAGGAGACGCCACCGGAAATGCTCCAAGGTTGTTGGAGACGTCCGTGAACCGAAGAAGTTGTATGAACCATTTCTAGGTGGCCCCAAGCCCGATAATACACCCTCTACCTTCAAGAGATTGTTCTCATCATGCTTCCAAGTCATGGGTAAGAGTGCAACATTCATCTATCAGCCCCCGTGAGGTAAGACAAGGTACGTCAAGCTTAGTGACGTTAAACAAGTGCTTCTTGGGAGGTAGCCCATGTGTTTCTTGTATTTTTTAGTCGAATAATGTAGTATTTTACATGAATAAATTGTTAAGCGTTGGTGTCTTGATTTTTAGATGCTTATGCTGTGAGTATTCATCGTGTGTTTTCATTTGGATCGTTTGAGCTTTATTTCATGTTTTTCACTAGTAAAACTTGCATAATAGGGCAGGCTCTGAGTGTGTAAACATGTTCAGAAATTTCCTGCAGAGCCTGCAGGTTTTTCTAAGGCATGCAGGGAAACACACGGGCGTGTGCTATTTTCGCACGCCCGTGGACTTACACTGCAACCTCATGGATCGGGCGCATGGACGTGCGGCTGCCCCTGTGGATCGGGCCCACGGGCGTGGGTATTTTCCGCACGCCCGTGCGAGAGCGTTCAGAATTAGTGGATGTTTTTCCCGAGAGCGGACAGGGGCATGCAACTGCCCCTGTAGGGTTCTTTTATGGAGGCGAGCACGGGCGTGGGTAATTTCCGCACGCCCGGGCGGATGCACTGAATGCCAAGAGGCACGATATCTTTTTAATGGATAGTCGTTCGTCTTCTTCTTCACATCCTCCATTCATCTAAGAGAACTCTCACGTCATTTCCTGACCCCTTATCGCCGATTTGGTAGGATTTTTATGATGTTTTCCGGCCGAATCTAAATTCTCTCATCTCAACTCGGCAGTAAGACCTATTCTTGATTTTCTTCATGAATTCATGATTTTCTTCGATGAATCTAGTTAATAATGCTTGATAAGTGCTTGTGTGATATGAATGTGAAGCATTCTTTCCTTATGTTGAGCATTACTTTTCTTGGGTTTTTACATTAATATGTGTGTTTTTATGTTACTTTTATGCAGGTAGGGTTGTGAAACCAATTATGAAGTAAAGAAGCCGATGTGGATCACAATGCACCGATTTTGGAGGAAATCTTGCTTAGGTTCAAACGCGAAGATATAAGTCGGGTGCGAGATGCTAGAGTGTGTGCCAACCTCCCCGTATTTGTGTTTGCACAACCATTTGGAGGGGCACAAGGGCAGTCACACTCAAGCATTCCGACTTATGCCCATAGAACAAGATCTCCATCAACGTATCCGTCATTGAAGAAGCAAGACGATCCACGGCATAAACCTGTGCCCGTTTATGTTACCTCGATGAAAAGTGGATTGGGGAGTAGCAAACATTGTAGTAGTTACTGTTCACAGCCGGCCGAAAATTGCAGTTCCAGAGAATCCACACGGGCGTGTGGAAATTACCCATGCCCGTGTGGAAATTCTGCACGGGCGCGTGTACCGTCCACGCCCGTGGAGTTGCCCGATTCCAACCCTATTTAAAGCTGATTCAGCCATGATTTTGGTATTCTTTTCTCCATCTTTTCCCCAACTTGAGAGAGGGATTTGGCTAGGGTTTTGAGGGGTATTGGCTAGGTTTTTGGAGAGGGTCTACGGCTCTGACATCACGCGTCATTTGGAAGAAGGTTATTGGTAGAGCTTTCGTCAGCATCGATCCGGCGAGGTGTATCCTAGGACGGACAAAGGATCCCTTGCGACGAGTAGAGGACTCTCCACAAGACCATCGACACGACCATCGAGGGAGTTTCTTTATGGATTCATTGCTTTTACATTCAATTTCTTTGATTGTACTTAGCTCCATGGAGGGCTAAACCCCTAGTGGGTACTTGGGTGATTGTGAACCCTAGGATGTATTCGTTTCATTGAACTTCTTTATTATGCTTTCAATAAATTGATGTTTATTGTGAGTTCCAACCTTGAATGCTTGATTGTATGAACATTTCCCCTAGAGTGACACTAGGGTTGAGAGTTCTTGTTGCTAACCTTGTGAGTGAGTGACACACAACGAGCGTTAGACAAAGCTAGGTTGGAGAGGGTTGATAGGATGAGTTGAGAGGTACAGGAGCGTCCCATTTCCCCTCCGACGTTATAGATTCGGATTAAACATTTCCTGCATGGATCCGGATTAAACATTTCCTACATGTATTTATCAACAATCTCATCAGTAATGTCTAGAAAATACAAAGTATCATCGAAATCAAGAGAATGTCGCATGGCTTCAGCAAGGCCGTATGTGAGCTTGTCATCTCCAACTCTCAAAGCTAGCACTCTGCCGTCCATGTCAATAAATGCCTTAGAAGTCCGCAAAAATGACCTTCCAAGTATTAAGGGTACATCTGCATCCTCATCAATGTCTGGCACCATGAAGTTTACAGGAAATATATACTTGTCCACCTTGACAAGCACATCATCAATAATACCCCTCGGATGTCTCATAGTTCGATCCGCCAATAGCAAAGTCATCCGAGTTGGCCTAGGCTCACCCAAGCCTAGTGATAAGTGCTTGAGTAGACATATTTTTATATATGTTTTACATGCATTGAGCATCATTTTTACCATGGTTTATGTCTCATATTGTGTATTTGGTGTTCTTTTATGCATATAGGTTGTGAATGCCTTGAAGAGTAAAAAGGAAGCAAAGATAGGCTATGAAGACACAATGTTCGGAGTTCTTGTTCAATTCAAAGACCAAGACACGAGAGGAGTTCATAAACATGGAGATGTGTGCCAACTTCCAAGAAGATTCAAGTCAATTCACTAGTTGGAAGGGCACAAAGGCAGCCACATCTTCATGTTCCTTCTCTTTGTGAAATATTGCAAGACCTCTCAAAGATATGTCGATGAAGAAAAGTTTTATAGCCTACCACATGGACGTGTGCCCTTACATGTGGCCTTAAGAGAAGAGTGTTCTGATCACGTTTTGGAAAAAGTAATGCAGCAATTTTACTGTAGCAGCCCTGTAGCAAAATTACTGTTCATGCGGCATCGTGGAAATTCCACGCGTGCGCGTGAGGGCATGTGACTGACGCGATCTAAAGCCTATAAATAGCCGTTTTGCCCTATTCTTTCTCATCTTTTGTGCGGCTCTTAAGGGGTGAGACGGCTAGGGTTTGGAGAGGAGGTCTTTTGCGGCTTTGGAGGCGCTCGTCACCAACTTTGATCGATTCCTCCTCCGTCATAGCATCAAGGAAGCCACCGGTGAACCTAGCTTCGAGTGGGTCTTTCAAGACGTCGAAGCTCTCCATCAAGGCCATCGGTTCATATATAAGGGGTTTATTTCTATGGTTTTAATGTACTTTCATTCATTGATGGTGTGTTTTTGTATGTTGCTCCATGGAGAGCTAAAACTCTAGAGGATATTTTGGCTTGTGAACCCTAGGATTCTCATCTTTTGTGGATTTGCTTAGTGTTTCTATTTAATCCGAGTTTGATTAAGTTTTTAATCTTGTATTCTCATTGCTTGCTTGTTTAATTAATCCTTGTGGTTGATTGGATTTGCATGATTTGTTACTTTGATGTGAGAGAGGTCCCCATTAGAGTTAGAACTTCAAGGTTAAAGAGGGTTGAGAGGGTGAGTCATGAGATAGTGGAGTGCCCCCTCTCCCTTCCGATTGAGTGTATTCTATCTCCGTTCCTTAAGCTCTATGCAACCATATTTGGTGTGAGGCGTGAGATTGAGAGATTTCTCCGCCGGGACCTTGTAGGGGGTTAGGATCCTTCACCGGGAATTAGGGTTGGATCAATCTTTAGGAATCGGATACAACTCTTGGAATCCCTTGAGTGCTTTGCAATTATATGTAGTGTGAGGTGTTGAGATTGAGCGATTTCTCCACCGGGATCTCGTAGGGGACTAGTATCGGTGATCGGGAGGCCGGATCCAATTATATTTGGATTTCCACGACTTAACTTACTCATCATAGAAACACTTTTGCTTATTCGGTACCTAATACACGAATCCTAGGGGGAGCATTGCTCGAATACCCCACTTTTCATCGATTGAGATCTCCATCCATTTTACCCTTGCATATTTGTCTCGGTATTCATTTCTTCGCACATTAGATCACCACACCTTTCCATTTATCATTAGGTTAGAAAGCGAGAGAAGAAGTTAGTACTAGTAGCCTCTGCTCACTCGTGGATTCGACTACCCACTCACCGGGGTAATTATTACTTCGACACCCGTGCACTTGCGGTTTACACGCATATTCGGACGCGTGTCACCTAGCTTTTGAAAGAAGGTGTATGGAATGACATTGATACTGGCCCCTTCGTCCGCTAATTTCATTTATTCACCTAGATTGCCACTATTACACGAAATGATGAAGCTTCCCAGGTCTTTCTTCTTGTTCGGCATGTTTTTTTGCAAAACTGCAGAGCAAGATGCATCTAAAATCAATGAAGCACTCTCCTCTAACTTCCTGTTGTTAGTCAACAAGTCTTTCAAGAATTTTGCATACTTAGGCATTTGGGCCAACGCCTCAACAAAAGGAATATTAATGTGGAGTTGTTTGAACAAACTCAGGAACTTCTTGTACTTTTCATCCCCTTGGTCATTCTTCTATTTAAAGGGATAAGGGATTCTTGGCTTCAAAGGTGGCGTTGCCACCTCATTCTCTTGCTTGCTCCCTTGTCAACCTTTATAACCTCGGAGTGCGTGTTCATTTGGCTTCTCACTCGGAAACTTACCCTCAATCTCACGACCACTTCTCAAAGTGATCGCCTTCACATGCTCTCTAGGGTTGGTCTCGGTATTACTCGGTAAGCTTCCATGTGGCCTTCTCGATAGAGACTTCACTAATCGCCCTCACTTGAATTTCAAGATTATGCAAAGAGGCGGTATGGTTTTTGAAGTGTAGCCTCAACTCGATTGAAATCTTGTCTCCCGACGATTGCACAAACCTAGTTAAGGCCTTCTCCAAATCATTCATTCAGGTCTCCAAACTTGAAACTCTCTTTTTCCATGTTTGGGGCTTGCATTTGATTGATGGAAACCCGGTGGCCCTATAGCCTTTTGTGGACCTTGGTTGCTCCACGAGAAATTGGGATGACTCTTCCAACCCAAATTGTAGGTATTGTTGTATGAATTTTCTTGATTCCTCATGCCATTACCCACAAAATCGACGTTTTCAACTGAAGATGCATCACCTATAGATATCGGGCAATCAGAGGGAGCATGTCCTCCATGATACCCGGTGCAAGTAATCATGGCCACTACTCTATTCAAAATTAGAAGATCTAAATTCTTACTCAATGATTCCACTTGAGACGCTAACAAAATCACTACATCTATCTCATGGAGACCGGCCACCTTTTTCTTCTCCCTGCATTCTATTAATAGCTGTTTAACACCATTTCTTTAATTAATTGACGGGCATCACCTGGGGTCTTGCTACCTAAGGTACCTCCTGCTGCCGCATCCAAGAGTTTCCTTGTACTCTGATTCGCACCGCTATAAAAGGTCCGAACAATCATCCACTCCGGGAATCCGTGTTGCGGGCACTTTCTCAGGAGCTCCTTGAACCTTTCCCATGTCTCGAATAGAGACTCCAATTCTAACTGTACAAAGGATGAGATCTCATTCCTAAGCTTTACAGATTTTCCAGGAGGGAAATAACGGCCAAGAAAAGCTTCTACCATCTCCTCCCATGTGGTAATTGATGCTCTAGGTAATGAGTGTAGCCACTGCTTCGCTCTCCCTTTCAAGGAAAATGGGAAGGCTCTCAACTTGATGGCATCATCCGTTACCCCAATTATCTTCAACATATCACACACCTCGAGAAAGTTCTCTATATGACTGTTTGGATCCTCATCGCCAAACCATTGAAATGTGCGGATTGCTGCAATATGTGGATGAATGTTGGCTTGACCTCGAAGTTCGAGTCATGAATTGGGGGACGACAATGCTCGATTGTGTCCCCAATCTCGAAGGTCCGCATAATCAGATAATGTCCGTTGTTGCTCATTCTATTCTACCATGTTTTCAGATTATTCTACTTCCAAATCAGCTTGATTAGACTGTTCTTGCACTGGTTCTTTCCCTTTTCTTCTAAGTGTATGTTCGAGCTTGGGATCTCCTTCAATTAATATTGAGGTGTTCCATCGGGTCATAACCTGGAGCTGCACCAAAAGAAAGAAAACAAAATCAGAACAATGATAGAAAAGAAGATATGAAATGGAATGAATGAATAAATAGCTAAGAAAATAAAGTGCAAAGTATCTCTAAACGCCTACCTTTAACGGCGCCAAAAATTTGACACGTCCAATATGCATGTAAACCGCGAGTGCACGGGTGTCAAATAATAATCCATATGAGTGGGCATCGTATCCACGAGTAAGTTGTTTCTTAACTCAATGCAAAGATGAATAGTGATATGTGTACAAAATATGAAATAACAAAAATAAAAAGCAACAAGATAGAGAGCACAAGTAAAAAGGGAGATGGTAAAGCGATCGAAAAGATGAGGTACTGATATTGATCAACCTAGGACAATCTTTTCAAGTGTAGGAACCCTCTATTATACTTCCTAATTGATGCAACTATGATTCATGAAAATCCTTAATTACATGATCCCAAATCTAAGGTTAACATGCCTAACTCTATATACATGTCCGGAGGAGAGTTAAATAACCTCTCAACCCTCGCATCTCGAATAGAATTGCAATAAGCTCTGAGGATTCCAGTGATAAATCCTATTCCTATTTGTAGACCTAACCCTTTGGTCCAGGTTGAAGATCCCTAGCCACAATTAAGCCCTAGGTACTAAAATCACCTCAACGCTTTACTCCATTGCACTCGTAACTCAAGCCCCCGGGTGGAAGTGTCTTCCCTTAGCCCATTCACTCTACTATGGCAGCAAAAAACTCTTGGAATGTGGAGGTAGCATAGATCACACAGGACGGGAAAGGGACGCTCCACTACCTCTCGACTCACCCTCCTCAACTCTCTCCAATCTATCTTTTGTCTAACTCTTATGGTGTGTCACTCACTCACAAGGGTTACCAACAAGAACTCTCAACCCTAGTGTCACTCTGAGGAGTATTCACTACAATCAAACATACAAGATTGGAACTCACAATAAACATCAATTTATTGAAAGCACTAATAAAAGAGATTCAATGAAACGAATACATCCTAGGGTTCACAAATACCCAGAGTACCCACTAGGGGTTTAGCTCTCCGTAGAGCTAGATACAATCAATGAAATTGAATGTAAAAACAAAGCATCCATAGAAAACCCCGCATGTTAGTCGTGGAGATGGTCTTGTGGAGAGTCCTCTACTCATTGCTGTGGTCCTTTTTATTAAGCCTGAGGATACACTTTCCGATCGATGCCGGCGAAAGCTCTCCCGACTCAACCTTCTTCCAAACAAAGACGCGATGTCGAGCCGTGAGAACCTCTCCAAAGCCCTAGCCAACATCACTCAAAACCCTAGCTACCAATCTCTCTCAAGTTGGGGATAAGATGGAGGAAAAATGCTTGAAATCAGCTTTTCAAGATCGGAATCGAATCCCACAAGCCCGTGTGGATTCTCTGTTTTCCTATTTTCTACCGCTAGCTGTGAACATTGATGCTATAGATGACTTTGCTACATTTTTACTACATGTATCGAGCCCAGAAATACTCCCAATCCATGCTTTTCATCGAGGTAATACAAAGCGGGCACATATTTACGTCGTGGATCGCTTTGCTTTTTCAATAAAGGACATGTTGATGGAGATCTTGTTCTATATGCACAAGTTGGAATGCTTGAATGTGACTGCCCTTGTGTCCCTCGAAATAGTTGTGCTAACTCGAATACGAGGAGGTTAGCACATATTCCTGCATCTCGAACCCGACCTATGTCTTCTCATTTGAACCTTAGCAAGATTTCCTCCAAATTAGTGCATTACGACCCACATTGGCTTTTTCTCTCATAATCGGTCTCACAACCCTACCTGCATAAAAGTAACACAAATACACACATATTAGCGTTAAAACCCCGAGAAAAGTAATGCTCAACACAAGGAAAGAACACTTTGTATTCTTATCACACAAGCACTTATCAATTTATATACATCATGAGTGAAGGTATGCTGTATGCATTGGGGACAATGTACAACTTAAGTGTGGGAGAGGGGGAGTTTCATAGTGCACATCTCTTTTATATTAGTCTTGATGGTTATACATGATTGTATTCTTGGGTTTAGGATGAGAATTTTTAACATTGAATGTCTTCAAGCTCTAGTTTTTGCTTGAATTTGTAGGAATTTTTGCCCGATTGACACTTGTTGCACTACTCACTCTTTAAACTCTTTTGGAAACTCATTTTCGATGTTAAAGGGTCTAATTATTGTTATTTCTTTTGTTATTTGTGGGGAAAAATGGAAAAATGAAAAGAAAAAACAAAATAGTTTTGTTGTTCAGTTGTGCTTGTTGGGTGGAAAGAGCTACCACCTATGATGTATGATGTTACTATCCTAAGTCGGATACTAGTTATGCCCTAATGAGAGAAAAGAGCTATCCCATGGGATGTGGAAAGCTACCATCCCGGTAGAAAGAGCTACCACCTCGAAAAGTGTGAAAAGCCACCTTAGCGGCCGCTTTGGAAATGACTACCTTAGAGGATGTGTGAAGCTACTACCCTTTTTGAATTTTTGTTACCTTTTGTAGATAAATAAGTCCCTTTTATGTAGAACTTTGAGGAGCATACTTTGGGTTAACTTGAGTGAGTTCACACACTTACATGATTTCGGGTTTGTTGTCCTTTTTAATTCAAGTTTTTAGCTAGAGCATTGATTTTTCGTATTTAGTGTTGAAATCTCTCTTACTTGTAGAATGCTCTCTTTGCATTCTTTAGTGAACCTGAGACCAAGCACTTCCAATATTTCCTTAATCTATGCATACAATGTTGTAATTTTTGCTTGAGGACAAGCAAAAGCTTAAGTGTGGGGGAGATTGATAAGTGCTTGTGTGATAAGAATACGAAGTGTTGTTTCCTTATGATGAACATTACTTTTATCGGGTTTTAATGCTAATATGTGTGTATTTATGTTACTTTCATGCATATAGGGTTGTGAAGCCGAATCTTATAGAAAAAAGCAAATGTAGATCGTGAGTGCACCATTTAGAGGAAATCTTGAGAAGGTTCAAACGCGAAGATATAAGTCGGGTTCAAGATGCTAGAATGTGTGCCAACCTCCTTGTATTCAAGATAGCACAATGATTTGGAGGGGCATAGAGGTAGTCACATTCTAAGTATTCTGGCTTGTGCATATGTAACAAGACCTCCACCAACGCGGCTGTTCATTGAAGAAGCAAAGCGATCTACGAAGTAAATGGTGCCCGTTTATGTTGCCTCGATGAAAGCATGGTTTCGAGAGTGTTTCAGAGCAGTACTATAGTAGGATATTGTAGCAATACTGTAACAAAATAATGTAACAAAATACTGTAGTAGGTACTGTTCACGGCAGGCCGAAGAAGGAATTATCTAGAGAAGCCACACGGGCGTGTGGAAAGTCCACACGGGCGTGTGGAAAGTCCACACGCCCGTGCGTTAATTCCACATGGGCCGTGCGAAATATTGACATGGGCGTGTGGATTCCCCGAATCCAAATTTCTATAAACGCCGATTTCAGCCCCGATTTCGGGATTCTTTTCTCCATCTTTTTCCCCAACTTGAGAGAGGGTTGTGGCTAGGGTTTTCAGAGGTATTGGCTAGGGATTGGGAGAGGTTCTATGGCTCTAACATCACGCTCCATTTGGAAGAAGGTTAGTGGGAGAGCTTTCGTCGGCACCGATCTGGTGAGGTGTATCCTAGGGCCTCGATAAAGGGACCCTTGGGACGAGTAGAGGACTCTCCACAAGACCATCATCATGACCATCGAGGGGTTTTCTATGGATTCTTTGTTTTTACATTCGATTTCTCATTGATTGTAATTAGCTCCATGGAGAGCTAAACCCCCTAGTGGGTACTTGAATTGTGAACCCTAGGGATGTAATTGTTTCTTTTGAACCTTTTTATTATGCTTACATTAATTGATGTTTCTACTAAGTTCCAATCTTGAATGCATTGATTGTATGAATACTCCCCTTAGAGTGACACTAGAGTTGAGAGTTCTTGTTGGTAACCATTGTGAGTGGTGACACACCACGAGAGTTAGACAAAAGCTAGGTTGGAGACGGTTGAGAGGGTGAGTCGAGAGGTAGCGGGCGTCCCCTTTTCCCTCCTGGTGTGATTTATTCTACCACCAATTTCTTGAATTCTTCTACGGTCCTAGTAGAGTAAATGGGCTAAGGGATGACCTTCGCTGAGGCTTAGTTGAGAGTGCAATGGAGTGAAGCGTTGAAGTGATTTTAGCATCTATGAGCTTAGTGTGACTAGGTACTTTATACCGCACCAAAGGGTTAAGTCTAAATATAGGGAAGAGGATTTATCACTTGGAATCCCTAAAACTCATTGCAATTCTATACGAGTACGAGGTTGAGAGATTATTCAATTTCTCCTCCGGGATATACGAGTGCGAGGTTGAGGATTTATCACTTGGAATCCCTAGAACTCATTGCACTTGGAGTCGAGAGGTAGCGGAGCATCCTCTTTCCTCTCCGTGTGTATAGGGTTAGGCATGGTTGACCTTAGATTTGGGACCATATATTAAAGGATCTCCATGACTCATTAATGCATTAGTTAGGAAGCATATTAGAGGGTTTTTGCACTTAAAATGATTGTCCTAAGCGGATCAATATCCGAGTACCCCATTTATATCGATTGCCTTATCTCCCTTTACTTTCTCTCTCTCTCTTGTCTCTCTTACTTTTGTTTGCATTACATCTTGTCACACAAATCAGTATTCATACTTCTCTAGTTAAGAAACAATTTAAGTATTTTTGACTCCCTACTCCCTGTGGATACGATACCAACTCACCTGGGATTTTATTATTTCGATAAACCAGTGCACTTGCGGGATACAGGCAAGGGCGTTGTCAATAGGTCATCAAGTAATGCCTGATGGATGAACACGAGGATCGTATTTCCCAGGAATGGCGAGAGACTCCTATTACTTCTCTTTCACTTAATCAATAGCCTAAAAGTTTACGCTCTTGCTTTAGTTCTACGTGTACAACACTATTAAACAATACAATTGGAGATAATGTTATGTGCACATAGAAAAAGTTAGGAGTATGTACCAAAGTTATCTTGATTATTAATTATCGTAGCCATTAAGTGTCAATCATGTTCTAGGTTCAAACTAGGGGAATTCAAAGGCCTACTAGCCCTAATAAGCCATGGAGACTAGGTCTAAATCACTAGGAACTCAAGATAAAATTTATTACACCTCAACCTCCTATGTTTGCCTTAAGTATAAGAATCCCACGAGAAGAGATCAATCGGACCCTCAGCCCTAAGGGGCAATCAATCCCTAATCCGAAACCCTAGCTATGCCTAACCTCTAAGAACATGCATAGATCTATCATGGCATGGGTATCATCAATATGGGGGGCATATGCTCCTCATCCACATCAACATGTAATAATCAAATAAGAACATGCAATGATTATGGAAACTAGAACAATTTATATTAATTAATATAAATTCATATATAATAACCGAGGGACTTAGATATACATTCCGCTTGAATTTGATTCTTATGGATTATCACAAGTAAAAGCATCAAAGCACAAAAACCATAAGACCAAATAAGAATAAATAAGCGTTTAATGTATTCCTAGACCAACTTCCTAACATACCAATTTGTGTGCGTGTACCGCAAGTGCACGGGCGTCGAAGTAATAAAATACCTAGTGAGTAGGGTAGTTGATAAGTGCTTAAGTAGACATATTTCTCTACATGTTTTACATGCTTTGAGCATCATATTTACCATAGATTATGTCTCATACAGTGTATTTGGTGTTCTTTTGTGCAATTAGGTTATGAATGCCTTGAAGGAAAGCAAAAGATAGGTTATAAAGACACATTTTGGGAGTTTTTGTGTAACCTAAGGATCAAGACACAAGAGGAGCTCATGTACATGGAGGTGTGTGCCAACTTTCAAGAGAATTCAAGCTAATTTGTGAGTTGGAAGGGCACAAAGGCAATCACACAACCATGTCCCTACTTGTGTGAAGACCTGCAAGAGCTTCCAAAATGATGATTCGACGAGGAAAAGTCTTATAACCTACCACATTGACGTGTGCTTGACCATGTGGCCTCAAGAGAATAGTGTTTTACCTGTGTTTTATAAAGAATACTGTAGCTAAGTACTACAACCAAAAACTGGTGCATTTTACTGTAGTAATGCTATAAAAAACACTGTTCATTTTATCGAGTGAAAATTCCACACGGTCGCGTGGGAATTTCTGCAGCTCACGTGAGAGCATGGAGGCACATGACAAACACGGTTTAGGCTTATAAATAGCCATTTTGCCCTATTCTTTGGACATATTTTGTATGGCTCTTGACGTGTGAGACGGCTAGGGTTTAGAGAGGTCTTTGCGGCTTAAGAGGCACTTCTTCACCAACTTTGATCGATTCCTTCTCCGTCATAGCATCAAGGAAGCCATCGCCAACCCTAGCTTTGGAGTGGATCCTTCAAGAGTTAAAGCTCTCCATCAAGGCCATTAGTTCATATATTGGGGGCTTATTTCTATGGCTTTTATATACTTTCATTCATTGATAGTTTGTTTTGTATATTTCTCCATAGAAAACTAAACCCCAAGAGGGTATTTGGGCTTGTGAACCCTAGGATTCTATTCTTTCATAGATTTGCTTTGTGTTTCTATTTAATCCGAGTTTGGTTGAGTTTCAATCTTGTTTGTCTAATACTTGCTTACCTTATTGATCTTATGGTTGTTTGGTTTACATGATTTGTTGCCTTGGTGAGAGAGAGGTCTCCATTGGGGTTAGAACCCCAACTTGAATAGGGTTGAGAAGGTGAGTCATGAGATAATGGAGTGTCCCCTTTCCCCTCCAATTGGTGTATTCAATCTTCATATTTCCTAAGCTTTATGCAACCATATTTGATGTGAGCCGTGAGATTAAGAGATTTCTCCACTGAGACCTTGTAGGGGGTTAGGGGCCTTTCGCCTAGAAGTAGGGTTAGAGATCTCTCAATCTTTTTTTCATTATCAATTTCACACTCTCTTTTTCTTCCATCATTCTTATCGGTTTTTATTTTGTTTTTATCCATTTCACTCTATCTTCTTATGTCGCTCTGATTTGTTTTATTTTGTCTTGTGGTACTTTTTCTCACAAGGAACAAAAACTTGACAACACCCTTTGCGTGTGTACCGCAAGTGCACGGGTTTGTCGAGTAATAATACCCCGTGAGCGGGTAGTCAAATCCAAAGGGAATAGTGATAAAAAACACAAAGATTGCTATTTAACTAGATCGAGGATGAATTAATAGTGATGTGAATAAGAATCAATGAAAATAGAAATAAGAAAAAGAAGAAGGAGGCGCTAAATAAAAGATAGAAGAGGAAATCAACGATAAATTGGGTACCCGGACATTTCTCACCCTAGGACTATTGTTTCAAGTGCAAGACCAATCATTATGCTTCCTAACTAATGTATAATGAGTCATGGAGATCCTTAAACACACGCTCCCAAAACTTAAGGTCAACCGTGACTAACCCTACACTTTGCCCCAGTGGAGAAATCTCTCAGTCTCGACACCTCAACTGTGTTAGGTTACTATAGGCTCTAGAGATTCCAAGTGATAAACCCTATTCCCTAAAATAGATCTAATTCTTTGGTCCAGACGAAAGACCCCTAGTCACAATTAAGCCCCAGATACTAAGGATTACTTCAACGCTTTACTCTATTGCTTGCGTAACTAAGCCCCAGTAGAGTTTGTCTCTTAGCACTTCACTCTATTGTGACCGCAAAGAAATCTTGGAACATGGAGGTAGGATAAATCACACCAGAGGGGAAAGGGGACATTCCGCTACCTCTAGACTCACCCTCTCAACCCTCTCCAATCTAGCATTATCTCACCCTCATGGTGTGTCACTCATCCACAAGAATTACCAAAATGGATTTTCACCCCTAGTGTCACTCTAAGGGAAAATCAACTCAACAAGCATTCAAGATTGGAACTCAATTAAAACATCAATTAAAGAAAGCATAATAAAAGGACAAAGAAACAACATCATCCTATGGTTTACAAGTCCAAGTACCCACTAGGGGTTTAGGTCTCGATGGAGAAAAATACAATCAATAATAAAATCAAAAGTAAAAATATGCAATCCATGAATAAAACCCCCATGGCGTTCGTGTCGATGGTCTAGTGGAGTGGCCGCGTCTTCTCCAAAGGTCCCCTCGTCAAACCTAAGGCACACCTCGCCAGATCGGTGCCGACGAAAACTTTCCTAATATTTCTCTTCCGAAGGAAATGCGATGTCAAAGGCCGTAAACCCCTCCAAAAACCTAGCCAAAGCCTCTTCAAACCCTAGCCACGGGCGCCTACAAAGGTGGATAAAAGATAGACAAAAGATGGAAAGAAGTCCCTGAAATCAGGCTGGAATTGGGCATCCACACAGGCGTGTGGAATTTCCACACGCCCTTGTGAATATGCAGAAATTCGTTTTTCAGCGGCCTGTTAACGAGACTTTAGTTTTCTTTACTTTTGTTTACGTTTCTAGTTTTTTTTTATTTTATCTATTAAACTTTAGTTATCTTTATACTTTGCTTTGATTGCGCAAGTTGTGCTTTATTTTTCTCATTCATAAGAATTCATGCATCTTTTTCTATTTTTGTTGAGCTTCACTGAACCCCATGTATCTATGCAGATGGCCTTGAGAGTATTGTTGTAGAACCCTATTCTGACAATTTTTGACCTCAGGCCTTTTTCAATTTTTTTTGTGTATGCATTAGGGGTAAAATGGTTATTTAGCACTAGTGGCATCCTTGCATGATTGCACGAGTAGGGTTGTGTGTGAAAACCGATGAAAACCAAGGGGCAAAACCGTCTTTTGGGCTCATTTCTCTATTATAAGGGCATTGTGGTAATTTACTTTTTTCTTTTTAAAAAATTTTAAAATTGAATGAGGATAAGAGAAGCAACGTGGCTTCTTGGGTTCTCATTTCCTTCTCTTCTTCTTTCTTTTCACTTCCTTCTTCTTGGTTCAACCGAACACTCATTTTTGACCAAAAAAAATATAAAATTCATCGTCGAGCTTTTTTTGGTGAATCAACGCTCCTATTCTCTTCCTCTCATTCTCCTGAGCTTAGTAAGGCTTCGATCCAAGGTTTGTCCTTCGTATTTTCCTCGTATTTCATCATTTTTGAAATATTTGAAACCCTAGAAATAAACCTTGGTTTGAGTTGTTTTTGAGCTCAAATCGAAGCCAGTGTTGTGGTTATTCATTTGTGTGAATGTTGTAAAGAAATTTTATGATTTGGTGTTGTAAATCGGCAAGAAACCATTGTTTAAATGGCCGAGTTACTGTAGTGAGTAATGTAACAAATCTGAAGTTACTTTAGCCACTTTGGCCTTTTCTTGTATTTCTTTGGTCCAAATCGAAGCCTTTCTTACTTGGAATCCATTGGAACTAGTTTTTCTTTTGTTTGAGGTCATTTGGGCCCAAAATGATGTTGTTTTCCCCTAAAACCCTAGAGTTACATATTTGACAAGTAACATTGCATTCGCATGCATTTTAGTTTCCATTCTTGTATTCTTTGGTTATTAGATTCCCTACTTGATTCTAGGCGGTGAGGCATCTTCCAAGGGGAAGGAAACTACCGACCAGTGAGCGCGTCTGAAGGCGAGATGACTGGTTTCGTGAGTGGTTTAATTGTTAATTGCATAGATTTAATAAGAGTATTATAGTATCTCTTTAAATATGTTATATCATAAATTTAATGATAAATAATATTTTATTTGATATATATACATGGATATATATATATATATATGGATATTTTGAGCATGAAGTTATTTGGCAAAGATAATTCTAGTATACTTATACATATTTATTTCAAAAGAAACATGTCTACATGTAAATGTATTTTACATGCAAGTGAAATATAAATTAATGTATATTTCCGTATTTACACATCATATACTTGATTCCTCGAGTTGAAATTGGAAAGAATTGCATTGTGGCATTTGCATTTTGATGGTGACAGTGGACTTCAGTCCAACACTGCAGTGTGGGGTTCCACGGTCCGGCCTGATGGGAGGCAGTGTGGTCAACACTGAGACAGAGCCATTGACAGGGGGTCTTGTATGTGAGAAACCTGGGGTCACCACACAGGAATCTCAGTGGCCAACACCAAGGAAGGCAGCATTTTGAATTTTAAAAGTCTTAAAACACCTTGGTGGTCCCGTAGCTAGTCGCGGCCATGATTAGCTTGGGAATTGTTTGAGGCCAGCTTGTATTTTGAGCAGTGCTCAATGTATTGGAAAATGTTACTTACCTATACTATTTCTAAATCATATTAGTATTGTGGTTGCTACTATTTGAAATACTTTATTACTATGTTATATCAATGCTGACATCACTCACTGGGTAATGTATGTTACTCACTACTCTCTTTTCTTCTCTCTCAGACTGTGATGTTGGACCAGGTTGTGCTGGGCAAGCATTAGAGTGACCTACTTTCCCCTTGTTTAGATTAGTGTGTAGTGTGCATGTAAACTTTATGGATCCACTAGACTTGAGTTTTGTGTACTGTTCACATATTTATACTTTTTGGTTGTATTTGGAACCCTGGTTGGTCCTATTATGGACTTTGTATCTTCCTTTAGTAAGTTATGTTATTAGGGTTGTTTTGAGCCTTACGGTGACTAGGAGGTGGGATGCTGTAGGGTCCACTCCTTGGGGAGTATTGTTTCAATTGCGTTCCCGCACACATTATACTTTTATTGATGATCTTTCTATTATGCTTACATGCATAGATTGAGGACAATGTACATCTTAAGTGTGGGGGAGGGTTCACCTTATACATGTCTTATACTTGTGTTTTCATGAGCATGCTCTTGCTACCAATGAAGGTTCACCTTGGGGTTAAGAGTTTAATTCTTAGTTTTTATAGGTTGTTAACATTAGGTTTATCATGCTCTAGTTTTCATCCAATTTTCTTGAATATTTTTATCCCATTGCTCTTTATGCACTTTTCTCAGTCATTAGACCTATGAAAATTTTAGTTCATTATTTTTAGACTTTAGTGTGCTAGTTTTATGTTGAAAAAAAAAATCAGAAAAATTAAAAAAAAAATAGAAATTGTGTTTTGATTGTACATAGGGGGTGAAAAGAGCTACCACCTATGATGTATGTAGCTACTCTCATAAGTCGGTTACTTGTTATGACCTGATGAGAGAAAGAGCTATCTCATGGGATAAGTGAAAGCTACCACCGTCGGTAGAAAGAGCTACCACCCCGAAAGTGTGAAAGCCACTCTGGAGCCCACTCAGGAAAGGGCTACCTTAGAGGTTGTGTGAAACTACTACCTATTCTTTTTGTATTTAAATAAGTCTCGTGTTAATAAGAACTTTGTAGTGGATATAGTGTTAAGATGAGTTGAGTTTTTCACACACACACAGCGTTTTCGGATTTCATTACTTTCATTATTTATTGGATTGTTTGCTAGAGTATTCATTGTTTTATCTAGTGTTTGACTCTCTCCATGATTTTAGAATTTCATTCTTGTACTCTCTTGGTGAACCTAAGGCCAAGCACTTCTTTTTCCTTTCCATGAGTGTAACGTTTAATTTTACTTGAGGACAAGCAAAGGCTTAAGTGTGGGAGAGTTTGATAAGTACTTAAGTAGACATATATCTCTATATATTTTACATGCTTTGAGCATCATTTTTACCATGGATTATGTCTCATATAGTGTATATTTGGTGTTTTTGTGCAATTACATTGTGAATGCCTTGAAGGAAGAAAAAGAAGCAAAGATAGGCTATAAGGACACATTTTGGGAGTTTTATGTAACCTAAGAATCAAGAGGAGCTCATGTACATGGAGGTGTGTGCCAACTTCAAGAGAATTCAAGCCAATTTATGAGTTGGAAGGGCATCAAAAAGGCGATCACACAACCATGTCCCTACTTGTGTGAAGAATGCAAGAGCTTCCAAATGATGATTCGACGAGGAAAAGTCTTCTAACCTACCGCGTGGACGTGTACCTGACCATGTGACCTCAAGAGAAGAGCGTTTTAGCCTTGTTTTTATGAAGAGTGATGTAGCTAAGTACTGTAGCAAAATATTGTTGCATTTTAATATAGCAGCGCTTTAGTAAAAACACTGTTCACGCAGCCACGTGGGAATTTTTGCAACTCACACGAGCGTGTGAAATCTCCATGATAGACCCGGTCTAGGCTTGTAAATATCCATTTTGCACCATTCTTTGGACATATTTTGTACGGCTCTTGAGGGTCAGACGGCTAGGGTTTGGAGAGGAGGTCTTTGTAGCTTAGGAGGTGCTTCTTCACCAACTTTGATCGATTCCTTCTTCGATCATAGCATCAAGGAAGCCATTGGCAACCCCTAACTTTGGGTGGATCCTTCAAGACATTAAAGCTCTCCATCAAGGCCATCAGTTCATATAAAGGGGGGTTTATTTCTATGGCTTTTATATATTTTCATTCATTGATGGTTGTTTTGTATATTACTCCATAGAGAGCTAAACCCCTAGAGGGTATTTGGGCTTGTGAACCCTAGGATTCTATTCTTTCATAGATTTGCTTTTGTGTTTCTATTTAATCTGAATTTGGTTGAGTTTCAATCTTGTTTATCTGATACTTGCTTGCCTTATTGATCTTATGGTTGTTTGGTTTTTATGATTTGTTGCCTTGGTGAGAGAGAGGTCTCCATTAAGGTTAGAATACCAAGATTGAAGAGGGTTGAGAGGAGAGTTATGAGATAGTGGAATGTTTCCATTCCCCTCCGATTAGTGTATTCTATCTCGCATTCACACGAGGCTTTATGTAACCATATTTGGCATGAGGCATGATATTGAAAGATTTCTCATCAGTGACCTTGTAGGGGAGTTAGGGACCTTTTGCCTAAAAGTAGGGTTAGGTCTATTCTTAGGAATCGGATAAACCTTTTTGGAATCCTAGAGTACTTTGCGGTCATATGTGGTGTGAGGTGTTGAGATTGATTGATTTTCTCCACCAGAGACCTCACGTGACCCTGATATCGATGATCTGGAGGTAGGATCCGATTATCTTTTGGATTTCATTACTTAACCTACTCATTTTAGAAACACTTTGCATACCTAGTACCTATACACGAGATCCTAGGAGGAGCATTGCTGGATGCCCCACTCTTTTCTCGATTGAGATCTCCCTCTATTTTACCCTTGTATATTCATCTTCAGTATTCATTTATTTGCACATTAGATGATCACATCATCCCATTTATTATTAGGCTAGATAGCAGAGAAAAGGTTAGTACTATTAACCCTATTCCCTATGGATTCGACTACCCAGCTCATCGGGTATTTTTATTACTTGCATACCGTGCACTTTCACGGTACACACACACAATTCGGACATGTCAACAATCAAATCCACAGGATAATGGAAGTATTAGTAGTAATCACTTCTTAGTTACTAGTCGAATCAATATTTTGGTGAAGTGAACTCAATTGCAAGAATATGAATATTGCAAGCAAGCAAAGGGAAAGTAAAATAAGAAAAGTCTTAATCAATAAAGATGAGGTACCCCGGCAATGCTCCCCCTAGGATCTAACATGAAGTGCAAGATTTACTAAATATTCCTAAAAAGAGTTAAACGTGTTGAGGTAATCGAAGAACAATCGGTCCCTGTCTCCAGGCCACCGATCCTAGTCCCCTACGAGGTCCAGGTGCAGAAATCACTCAATCTCAACACCTCACACCATATATGACCGTAATAAACTCTAGGGTACCTACATAAGAATCTGCGGTTCCTAAAAGATAGATCTAACCCTACTTCTAGATAAAAGATCCCTAACCCCTATAAGGTCTCGTAGGAAAATCTCTCAATTTCACGCCTCACAACAATATAGTTATATATAGAGTCCTGAATACGGAGATGGGAAGCACTTATTGGCGAGGGAAAAGGGAACACTCCACTCATCTCATGACTCACCCTCTCAACCCTCTTTAATCTTGGAGCTCTAACCCAAATGGAGACCTCTCTCACCAAGGCAACAAATCAAGCAATACAAATCAATCACAAGAATCAATAAGACATAGAAAGCAATGAGAAAACAAGTTGAAACTCAAATAAACTTTGATTTAATAAAAAAGCAGATAAAATCAATACAAAGATATAATCCTAGAGTTCACATACCCAAATACCTACTAGGATTTAGCCTTCCATGGGGAAGTTACAAAGCAAAGAATAATGCAATGAAAAGCAATAAAAACCATGGAATAAAACCCCCTTCAATTTGTGATGATGGCCTTGATGGGTCGCATAACATCTTGAAGGACCGCTCTCTAAAGCTTAGTTCTCTGAAGGCTTCCTTGATGCTATAACGAGAGAAAGATCTATCAAAGTTGGTGAAGACGCCACCCCAATTTTCGCTAAAGACCTCCTCTTGAAACCCTATGCTTTGTCCTTTAAAGTGCTACAAAAAGTCTCCAAAGAATAGGGCAAAAGGGCTATTTATAGTCATAAACCATGTCTATCACGTGCCTCTCCACACTAGTCATGTGAGATTTCACACCCGTGATGGTGCTGAAATTCCCATGTAACTGCGTGGAATTTTTATGTAGTCATGTGAGATAGTACCCTTCATAAATGCAGCTCACAAACTCTTCTCTTGAGGCCACATGGTCGGGCACACGTCCATGTGGTGATTATCAGAGTTTTTCATCATTGAATCGTTATTAGGCAGCTCTTGAATTATTCACTAATAAGTGCTTGTGTATAAGTATTACTAAGTATACTTTTTCTTACATTGAGCATCATTTTATCAAATTTTATGGCTCATTCATGTGTATTTGTGTTCTTCTATGTATTTAGGGTTGTGAAGACAAGTTTGCAAGAAAGGAAGCAAAAATAGATCATGGATGTACGTGTTGAGAAACTCTTGGGCCAAACAAGGATCAAGGCAGCAAGTTATGTTCATAGACATGTGGATGTGTGCCAACCTCCAAAATGTTCAAATGAATACACATTGGATAGCCACAAAGGCGAGTCCACACTCATATTCCGACTTATGTAACATTATCGAGTTAAATGCGTTATGTTCGAGAAAGTGAAGATGCGAGCATGATTTACCACATAGATGTGTGCCCAATCATGTGGTCTCGATGAAGAAATTGAAGTTGGGAGTATTGTAGCATCAGAAATGCATGCAGCGATTCTGTATTAAGTACTATAGCAGTAATGTATCGATTCTCATTCATAGCGTACGAGATGAGAAGCCTAGAAATCTACACCGTGTGGAATTTCAACGAGGGCATGTGGATGCGGATTCAGTACTTTTAAATATCGCTGCACGCAAGTTTGTTTTGGGGATCTTCTTTTCTATCTTTTGCCTATCTTTGGGGAGAGTGCGGCTAGGGTTTTGAGGAGGTTTTCTGAGGATTTTGAGAGCGTTCCTATGGCATTCAGCATCAATTTCCTTGAGAGAAAATTTATTGGGGAGCTTCGGCCGGCTGTGATTAGGCGCGTGTGCCCTAGGCTTGATAGAGGAGTCTTTGGAGATGGCGAGGCAACTGTCCCGAAGACTATTGACATGGATGACAAGGTGGTTATCTCTAGTGAATTCCTTGCACTTGTTTTTATTTCATCTTTAACTGTATTTGCTCCCTATGGAATGTTAAACCCCTAGTGGGTGATTGGACTTGTAAAACCCAAGGATGATTTTGCTTCATTGACTTCTATTTATGTTTTCCTTTAATTGATGTTTTAATTGAGTACCAATCTTTTGTGTTTATTGATTTGATTTTCCCTTAAGAGTGATACTAGGGTTGAGGATCTATATAGGTAATCCTTTTGAATGAGTGACACTTTGATAAGTGCTATGTGTGATATGAATGCTGAAGCATTCTTTCCTTATGCTGAACATTACTTTTCTCGGGTTTTACACTAATATGTGTGTTTTTATGTTATTTTTCATGCGGTAGGATTGTGAGTCAGTATGAAGGACAATGTGGATCGTCAATGCCGATTTTGGAGGAAATTTTTGCTAAGGTTCAAGCGAACATAGGTCGGGTGTGAGATGCTAGGTGTGTGCCAACCTCTCTGTGTTGAGTTATCATAACCATTTGGAGGGCACAAGGGCGGTCACTCCGTTCGACGGATGCACATGGGAGCAAAGATCTCCACCGCCCAGTCAGTCACATAGAAGCGAGCCCGATCCTAGCAGTGAACGTGTGCCCGTTTGCGTCACCTCGATGAAAGTATGGACTCGAAAATGTCTGAGGCCGGGTACTATGGCAGAGCATTGTGAAATGCGTAGTAACGCTATTCGACCGTCGGCCGAGAAACGAATTCGAGAGATCCACATGGGCGTGTGGAAATTATGCGCTAGCGTGTGGAAAATTCAATAGATTGATAGCAAAAGTCCACAGGCCCATGTAGTGCTGATTCAACCCTATTTAAAGCGATTCAGCCCGATTTCAGCATTCTTTTCTCCATCTTTTCCCGCAACTTGAGAGAGGGTTTGACTAGGGTTTGGAGAGTGTTAAGCTGAGTTTTTGGAGGAGGTTCTCGGCTCACGACGCCGTCATTCCTTTGGAGAAGGTTGGTAGGGAGCTTTAGAGTCGAGGCGTATCCTATGCCGGACAAGGGGAATCCTTGGACGACAGGTGAAGAACTTTCCACAAGACCATCGACGTGACTATCGAGGGGGTTTCTCTATGGATTCATTGCTTTTACATTCTTTTTCTTTGATTGTACTTAGCTTCATTGGAGTTAAGCCCCCTAGTGGGTACTTGGATATTTGTGAACCCTAGGATGTATTTGTTTCATTGAATCTCTTTGTTATGCTTTCAATTAAATGATGTTTTGTTGTGAGTTCCAACCTTGAATGCTTGATTGTTTGAACATTTTCCCCTGAGGCTGACACTAGGGTTGAGAGTTCTTGTTGGTAACCTTGTGAGTAAGTGACACACGCACGGCGTTAGACAAAGCTGAGGTTGGGAGGATTGAGAGGGTGAGTCGGGAGGTGCAGTGGGTCCCTTTTCTCCTCCGAGCGTGATAGATTCTACCTCCGTTCCTCAGGAGTTCTTTTGTGGCCATAATAGAGTTAATGGTGCTTAGGGATGACCCTCCAGGCTGTGGGGCTTGGTGCTGTAGCGCAGCGGAATGAAAGCGTTGAGGTGATCTTAGTATCTAGGGCTTAATCATGGTTAGGGGACCTTCCACGGACCAAAGGGGTTGGAGTCTATAATTAGGAAGAGATTTATCATTTGGAATTCCTAGAGCTCATTGCAGTTTCTATTACGAGAGTCTAAGGTTGAGAGGTTATCTAATCTCTCCTCGGGACATGTATGAGAGTTAGGCATAGTTAACCTTAGATTTGGGACTATGTATTTAAGGTTTCCATGACTCACCGTTGCATTGATTAGGATGCATAATAGAGGGGTTCTTGTACTTGAAAGCGATTGTCCTAGTAGAGCATTATCCGAGTACCCCATCTTTACTCGATTGCCTTACCTCCTCCTTTACTCGTGCTCTCTTACTTGTTGTTTTTACTTTTGAGGAATTGAATCATTTTCACATTTATCATTACTCGAACTTTCACATAGCTAAGAAGCGGATTAAGTGTTTTTATTCCCTACTCCACTGTGGATTCCATACCGCTCATCGGGATTATTACTTCGACAAACCCGTGCACTTGCGGGATATATGCAAGGGGACCTTGTCAGAGTTTTTAGCTCCGTTGCGGGGAGTAGGCGTTTAGAGATACTTTGCACTTTGTTCTCTTAGCTATTTCACCATACATTCTATTTCATATCTTCTTATTTCTTTTTAATTGCAGAAAATGATTAACATGTTTGAGTCATTTGACACTATCATGAGAATGGTTGAGCGTGGGCGAGAAAGTTCAAAGCAGTTGCATTGCATAACATACGTGTTATTATCATGGCATGTATACAACTCGATAGCGATGAGAAGAATCGGTTGAAGAGTATATCGCGAGATTCAAAGGGCAAAACGAGTGAATTAGATAATGTGATAGAGCGGGTTTGAGAGATCCACATCGAGTGTCGACGAGTGATGAGTTGGAGGAAAGGCATAGAAAAATTCTTGCTCAGTTTGATTCTTCCTACCAAGACCAAAGGCAAGAACTCTTTTCAGTGGGAGTTGCTATTTCAAAAGCAGAACTATGTGGAATGGACATGTTGATATCCATTGCATATTGTAAAAAGAAATAGGTACCCAGGTGGAAGAAAAGGAGAATAGCACGTGAACATGAGGGCCAAATGATTTCGAGGAGATTGATAGATTAAAGGAGGGCAGCTTGCGCCCATCAATTGTTGAACCACCATAACTTGAGCTTAAAACTCTTCCAACACATTTGGAATATGCATTCTTAATGGAGGACTCTAAACTCCCTATGATTGTAGCTTCAAACTTGTCTGTAGAGCAGAAGGATAACCTTGTTAGCATGTTAAAAAAGCACAAATCAGTAATTGCATGGAAGATCTCCAACATTAAGGGTATAAACCCATTATTCTGCACTCATAAGATCCTAATGGAGGATGACTACAAAAGCGTGATCAACCTCGAGTGAAGATTGAACCCCAGAATATGAAGGAGGTTGTCAAAGCGGAGGTAATAAAACTTTTGGATGCAAGAATCATCTACACCATATCCGACAGCAAGTGGGTGAACCCGACTCAAGTTGTCCTGAAAAATGGAGGAATGACAGTAGTAAAGAATGAAAAGAATAAGTTAATCCCAACTAGGACAGTTACTGGTTGGCGAGTTTGCATTGACTATAGAAGACTGAATGACATCACTCGGAAAGATCATTTTCCTTTGCCATCTATTGATCAAATGTTGGAACGACTAGCGGGGCATCATTTCTATTGTTTCCTTGATGGCATGTCGGGATATTTTCAAATCACTAGCCCCGGAAGATCGGGAAAACCACATTTACTTGCCCTTATGGTACTTTTTGCTTATAGAAGAATGCCTTTTCGGGTTATGTAACGCCCACACAACATTCCAGCACTTGCATAGCAGCCATTTTGTTTACAGACTTTTCGAAGATATTATGGAAGTTTTCATGGATGATCAGTGTTCAGGGGCAAATGTTTCGATGCTTGCTTAAATAATTTGGAAAGAGTGTTAGTAAGATGTGAAGAGACGTATCTCATCCTCAACTGGGAGAAGTGTCACTTTATGGTGCAAGAAGGCATTGTCCTTGGACATACAGATTTCCCGAGGCAGATATGGAAGGTGGATAAGGCAAGATTGAGGTAATTGAAAAAGCTTCCTCCACCTCTGACGATGTGAAAGGGATCCATGGGTTTCTTGGGTCTTTGCGGGGTTTTTATAGAAGATTCATTAAAGACTTTTTGAAGATCTCCCAAGCTGTTGACCAAACTCTTGGAGAAAGATACCCCTTTTGATTTCCGAAAACAAGCTGTCTGAATGCATTTAATGTGCTAAAAGAAAAGTTAGTGCAAGCACCAATCCCGAAAAAGCAATTTCAATCGATGCTAGTGATTATGCGAGTGACCAAGCACCAAGTCGATTTGCGAAGTAATGGTGGTGCTAGTGATTATCACAGATGGGATGGGTCTTGGATCAGAGAAGAAATAAGCAATTTCAACCGATCTATTATGCTAGCAAGACTCTCACAAGTGCACAAGAGAATTACACCACTCTTTGAAAAGGAATTGTGCAAAGTAATGTTTGCTTTTTGATAAATTCGAGACCATATCTCATCTATCTAATGTCATGAGTGTTCACTGGATCATTCTACACTCTGTTATCTCATGAACAAGGCAGATGTGAAGCCGAGATTGATTCGGTGGATATTGTTGTTGTAAGAATTTGATATGGAAATAAAAGATAAAAGGGATGAGGAGAATGTGGTTGCAGTTATACAGCCGAGATTGAAAGATTGTGAGGGCAAGAACACGGCAAGCAAGGAAATTAATGATTCCTTTCCTGAAGAACATCTGTACGCGGTACAGAAATCAAACACAAAAGATATTCCATGGTTCCGCAGTTTTTGCGAATTGTCATCGGGAAGGGTATTGAAGGTCGGGTTTAAGCTTTCAATAGAAGAAGAAAGTTTTTCATGATCTTAAGAAATTTTTCGGGAAGATCCTTACCTGTTCCTTATTTGTGAAGATGCGAGGTGGTGCGAGAAAGTCTGTTTCTAGGGAGGAAGGTTGGAACATCATTGCGCATTGTCATTCGTAGAGCCAAGTGTGGGTGCATTATGCATCAAGTCGAACTATAGAGAAGGTTTTAGCCGCTGGGTTCTATTGGCCGACCTTATTCCAAGATGTTCATCAATTCATTTTACGGTGTGATAGTTATCAACGGGCTGGAAACTTATCACGAAGGGATGAGATGCCTCAAAATCCTATGCAATTTTGCGAGGTGTTTGATGTATGGGAAATTGATTTCATGTGAACATTTCCAAAATCCAATGGCAATCAATACATTCTGGTAGCAGTTGATTATGTTTCCAAGTGGGTGGAAGCCCAGGCTCTTCCAACTAATGATGCAAGAACTGTGGTGAAGTTTTTGAAGAAGTTATTTACTCGATTTGTAACTCCAAGAATTATCATTAGCGATCGGGGAACCCATTTTTGTAACACACAATTGGCGAAAGTGTTAAAGCATTATGGAGTTCATCATCGTCTTTCTACTCCTTACCATCGCATACGCAGGTGGGCAAGTGGGAGGTTACAAAGCAGAGAGCTCAAGAGAATCTTAACCAAATCAGTGAGAACAAGGGAAAGCTTGAGATTGGTGCTGAAGGTTAGATGACACACTTTGGGCTCATAGAACAGCATACAAAACCCCAATAGGGACCACTCCGTATAATTTAGTGTATGGTTAATCTTGTCATTTACCGGTGGAATTAGAGCACAAAACATGTTAGGCAATTAAAGTGATGAATTTTGACTTGCGCAAATCTGGAGAGCAACGAATATTACATCTCAATGAGTTAGACGAGTGGAGGATGAAGGCATATGAGAATGCAAGGATATATAAGGAAAGAATTTGGAAGTGGCATGAGAAGCATATTAAGACTCCGAAATACTTTAAAGCAGGCGATCAGGTGTTATTATTAACTCTCGCCTACGTCTATTCCTGGAGAAACTCAAATCATGGTGGTCCAGCCCGTATACCATAACCAAAGTTTCACCTCATGGAGCCATTGAGATTAACCACCCGGAGAAGGGCACATTCAAGGTAAATGGACATAGGCTGAAAAAATAATATAGCAGAGAGATTTGTAGTGACAATAGAGAAGTATTTTTCCTTCATGAACCCTCTTGAGGTAAGGCAAGGTACGTCAAACTTAGTGACATTAAACAAGCGCTTCTTGGGAGGCAACCCAAGTGTTTACTATTTCTTATCTTTTAGTTTAGTTTGTTTGCATGAATAATTTGTTAAGTGTTGTTGTCTTGATTTTTAGATGCTTTTGCTGAGATTTTCTTGCGGGCTTTGTGTATTCATCGTGTGTTTTCATGCGGAATTGGAGAAGCTGTATCATGTGAGCTTTATTCCATGTTTTTCACTGGTAAAACTTGTATATTAGGGCAGGCTCTGAGTGCGTAGACATGTTCAGAAACCTTCTACAGAGCTTGCAGGTTTTTCTAAGTCATCTAGTGAAAACGCACGGGCGTGTGGAGCTTCCGCACGGCCATGGATTTGTATGCATGAGCTCATCGAGGAGAAGGCCTGCAGTGCGGCTGCCCCTGCCTGCCACTGCTTAGTGATATGAATGCGAAGCATTCTTTTCCTTATATTGAACATTACTTTTCTCGGGTTTTTACACTTATATGTGTGTTTTTATGTCACTTTCATGCGGTGGGATTGTGAGACCGAGTATGAAGGAAAGAACCCAATGTGGATCATAATGCACCGATTTTTGGAGAAATTTTGCTAAGGTACAAATGCGAAGACATAGGTCGGGTGTGAGATGCTAGAGTGTGTGCCAACCTCCTCTTATTTAAGTTAACACAACCATTTGGAGGTGACAAGGTCCCCTTGCATATATCCATAAGTGCAGGGTTTGTCTAAGTAATAATCCCCGGATGGCGGTTATCGAATCCACATGGAGTAGGGAATAAAAACACTTAATCTGCTTCTTAGCTATGTGAAAAAATCAATAGTGATAAATGTGACAATGATTCAATTCTCAACAATAAAAACAACAAGTAAGAGAGCAAAAAGTAAAAGAAAGGGGTAAAAGCGATCGATAAAGATGGGGTACTCGGATAATGCTCCGCCTAGGATAATTGTTTCAAGTGCAAGAACCCTCTATTATGCTTCCTAATCAATGCAATGGTGAGTCGTAGAAATCCTTAATTACATAGTCCCAAATCTAAGGTCAACTATGCTAACTCTATACATGTCCCGGAGGAGAGTTAGATAAGCTCTCTCAACCTCGCACTTTGTCGTATAGAGTTGCAATGAAAGCTCTAGGGATTCCAAGTGATAAATCTATTCCTAATTATAGACCCTAACCCTTTGGTCCAGGTGGAAGGTCCCTAACCACGATTAAGCCCTAGATACTAAGATCACCTCAACGTTTCACTCCGTTGCACTCTATTATGGCCACAAAGAACTCAAGGAACAGAGGTAGAATCTATCACGTCGGAGGGAAAGGGGCGCTACATGCCTCTCGACTCAGCCCTCTCAACCCTCTCCAACCTAGCTATGTCTAATGCTCATGGTGTGTCACTCACTCACAAGGTTACCAGCGAGGAACTCTCAACCCTAGTGTCACTCTGGGGAAATGTTCTTACAAACAAGCATTCGAGGTTGGAACTCACAGATCAACATCAATTTATTGAAAGCATAATAAAGAGATTCAAAAAAGCGAATACATCCTAGGGTTCACAAATACCCAAGTACCCATTAGTGGTTTAGCTCTCCATGGAGCTAAGTACAATCAAAGAAATAGAATGTAAAAGCAATGAATCCATAAAGAAACCACCTCGATAGTCATGTCGATGGTCATGTGGAAAGTCCTCTACTCATCATCCAAGGATTCCCTTATCCGGTATAGGATACTCCTCGACGGAAGCTCCCCTACCAACCTTCTTCCTCAGGAATGACAATGTCGGAGCCATAGAACCTCTCCAAAACCTTGGCCAATACCCCTCAAAATCCTAGCCGAAGCCCTCTCTCAAGTTGGGGACAAGATGGAGAAAAGAATACTAAAATTGGGGCTGATTCGGCTTTAAATAGGGCTGGATTCGGGCAACTACACGGGCATGGATGCTTCACGCGCCCGTGTGGTATTTCCACACGGGCGTGGATAATTTCCACACGCCCGTGTGGACTCTCTGAACTTCTTTTCTCGGCCGGCTATGAACATGGCTGCTACAATACTTGCTACCGTGTTGCTGTAGTGCTATGCTACAGTAACCAACCTGAATAGCTTCCCTAATCCATACTTTCATCAGAGTAACGCAAACGGGCACACGTTCACATCGTGGATCACTTACTTTTTCAATGATAGGAAAGTTGGTGGAGCTCTTGTTCTATGTGCATAAGTCAGAATGCTCGAGTGTGACTGCCTTTGTGCCCCTCCAAATGGATGTGCCAAACTCGAATACGAGGAGGTTGGCACACACTCTAGCATCTCACATCAACCTATGTCTTTGCATTTGAACCTTAGCAAGATTTCCTCCAAAATCGGTGTATTGTAATCCACATTGGCTTCTTTCCTTCATACTTGGCCTCACAACTATACCTGCATGAAAGTAGCATAAAAACACACATATTAGTGTAAAAACCTGACAAAGTAATGCTCAACATAACGAATGAACGCTTCGCATTCATATCGCACAAGCACTTATCAAACTCCCCCGCACTTAAGCTTTTGCTTGTCCTCAAGCAAAAATTAAAACGTTATGTGCATCAATGAAGAAAATATTGAAAGTGCTTGGCCTTAGGTTCACCAAAATATACAAAGAGAGCATTCTACAAGTGAGGGAAATTTCAACACTAAATATAAAAATCAATGCTCTAGCTCAAAACTTGAATCAAAAAGGACAACAAACCCGAAATCGTATGCGTGTGTGAACTCACTCAAACAACCCAAGGTATACTCCTCAAAGTTCTAAGTACAAGGGACTTATTTATCTACAAAAGTGATAACAATTTTAAAGATGGTAGTAGCTTCACACATCCTCTAAGGTAGCCCTTTCCAAAGCGGCCGCTAAGGTGGCTTTCACACTTTCGAGGTGGTAGCTCTTTCTACCGGAGTGGTAGCTTTCACTCATCCTATGAGATAGCTCTTTCTCTCATTAGGGCATAGCTACTATCCGACTTATGAGAGTAGCTTCATACTTCATAGGTGGTAGATCTTTCCACCCAACAAGCACAAATAAACTATTTTGTTCTTTCTTTTCATTTTCCAATTTTTTGTTTTTTGGAATTTAACACAAGAAACAACTATAACTAGTTCCTTTAACATCAAACTTGAGTTTCCAAAAGAGTTTAAAGAGTGAGCAGTGCACTAAGTGTAAATCGGGCAAAAATTCCTAGAAATTCAAGCAAGAACTAGAGCATGAAAACATTCAATGTTAGAAATTTTCCTAAACTCAAGAATACAATCATTGCAACTAAGGTGAACCGCCATTGGATATGTGAGCATATATCAATTAAGAACAATAGAAAAGATGTGTACACTATGAAACTCCCCCCCACACACCCACACTTAAGTTGTACATTGTCCCCAATGTACACATGCAACCTCACTTAAAATGTATATCATTCAAAAGCAAATATGGGAGAAGCAATCAAAACAATACTCCCCTGACTCCTAGTGTTGCGTTTGATGAAGCTAATTCCATGGGAGTAGTGCTCTGATGGGTTGTGATAAGTGCTTGTGCGATATGAATGCGAAGCGTTCATTCCTTATGTTGAGCATTACTTTTCTCAGGTTTTTACATTAAAATGTGTGTTTTTATGTTACTTTTACACAGGTAGGGTTGTGCGGCCGAGTATGAAGGAAATAGGCCAATGTGGATCATAATGCACTTATTTTGGAGGAGATCTTGGTAAAGTTCAAACACGAAGACATAGGACAGGTATGAGATGCTAGAGTGTGTGCCAACCTCCTCACATTCGAGTGAGCACATCCATTTGGAGGGGCAAAAAGGCAGTCACACTTGAGCATTCCGACCTATACATATAAGAACAAGAACCCCACCAACATGTATATCATTGAAGAAGCAAGTGATTCAAGACGTGAACGTGTGCCCATTTGCGTTACCCCGATGAAAGTATGGAATTGGGAAGTAATTCAGGTCGAAGACTGTAGCAACAATGCAGTAATTACTGTAGCAGCACTGTCCACAGTCGGCCGAGAAATCAGAGAAACAGAGAATCCATATGGGCATGTGGAAATTATCCATGCCCGTGTGGAAATTCCGCATGGGCGCGTGTATCGTCCACGCCCGTGGAGTTGCCCGATTCCAGCCCTATTTAAAGCAGATTCAGCCCCAATTTTGGTATTCTTTTCTCCATCTTTTCCCCAACTTGAGAGAGGGCTTCGGCTAGGGTTTTGAGGGGTATTGGCCAAGGTTTTGGAGAGGTTCTACTGGCTCGACATCGTCATTCACGAGGAAGAAGGTTGGTAGGGGGAGCTTACGTCAGGGCGTATCCTATCTGGGGACGAGGGAATCCTTGGACGACGAGTAGAGGACTCTCCACAAGACCATCGACATGACCATCGAGGGGGTTTCTTTATGGATTCATTGCTTTTACATTCAATTTCTTTGATTGTACTTAGCTCCATGGAGAGCTAAACCCCTAGTGGGTACTTGGGTGATTGTGAACCCTAGGATGTATTCGTTTCTTTGAACTTCTTTATTATGCTTTCAATAAATTGATGTTTATTGTGAGTTCCAACCTTGAATGCTTGATTGTATGAACATTTCCCCTAGACTGACACTAGGGTTGAGAGTTCTTGTTGGTAACCTTGTGAGTGAGTGACACACCACGAGCGTTAGATAAAGCTAGGTTGGAGAAGGTTGAGAGGCTGAGTCGAGAGGTACAGGACTGTCCCCTTTCCCCTCTGACGTGATAGATTCTACCTCCGTTCCTTGAGTTCTTTGCGGCTATAATAGAGTGAATGGTCTAAGGGTTGAACCTCCACTGGGGTCTAGTTGCGCGTGCAATGGAGTGAAGCGTTGAGGGGATCTTAGTATCTAGGGCTTAATTGTGGCTAGGGACCTTCCGCCTGGACCAAAGGGTTAGGTCTATAATTAGGAAGAGATTTATCACTTGGAATCCCTAGAGCACATTGCAACTTTATTCGAGTGCGAGGTTGAGAGGTTATTGAATCTCTCCTCCGGGACATGAATAGAGTTAGGCATAGTTGACCTTAGATTTGGGACTATGTATGTAAGGATCTCCACGACTCACCATTGCATTGATTGGGAAGCATAATAGAGAGTTCTTGCATTGATTAAGTGTCTTTACTCCCTACTCCCTATGGATTCGACCCGACTCACCCGGGATTATTACTTGACAAACCCGTGTACTTGCGAGTATATAAAGCAAGGGGATCTTGTCATGTTTTTGGCGCCCGTTGCGGGAGTTGGCATTTAGAGATACTTTGCACTTTGTTTTTCTTAGCTATTTACCCTTCATTCTATTTCACATCTCTTCTCTATCACCCGTTCGATTTATTTAATTATTTCACACTTTCTTATTCTTCCATCATTCTCATTTGTTTTTTTCTTTTTGTCATCTCTTATTTTTCTTGCAAAGGATTTTTAAATGATGATTGACCCGATCGTTGCTCTATATTTTGCGGTCAAAGCTCTCGATAAAAAAAGTTGATAGAATTGTTACTTCAAGACAACAAAACATTCCATGTTACAACGCATATCATCCAATTGAAGTGGGCTACCCAAAGCGTATTATGGGATAATGGTGAACAACATTGGGAGGCACCTTAAGAGGAATGTCAAACGGGTGAGATACTCGGAGAGGATGCATTTCAGTTACAAAGAGTATTAGCTAACTTTATTGAAGCATCCGATGTCTGCGTCCAAAATATGAAGAACACACGAAGATGTCATGAAGCCTCCTATAAAAACCTTGAGCATCAACTAGGAGGGATACTTGACACACTCTCCAAGGAACCACAAGTATTTGAGCAAGCAAGTCAAGTTCCTTATAGAGAAGATGTGGTAGACAATGACAATGAAGAAGTGGGGCGGAACGAGTATGATGTTGTCGAGATTGAGAGGATACAAGAAGAACTGTTCATTTAATGTGATAATTGTTTGAGTGGACAGTATGTTTGTGAGCAAGAAATGGTGCAAGGAGAGTTGGTGAAGACATATTGCTTTCAAGTTGAAAGGGAAGAAGACGGAAATCCTAAGGTAATGGAGCAAGCATCTCTCTTTGGGATTAATCAACTCATAAATTGCAAGAAAGAGATTTTGGGTTTGGAAGAAGATGTGGGTAGGAGATTGAAGCCATCCAATGACCCACCTGTGCTAAGCTTGGACAATTCCCAGCCCAAATTATTTCCGTGGAGGCCAAAGGTAAGATGGTTGGACTCTCCAACAAATATTCCACCCCGGCAAGTAGATTTTTGGTTTAAAGGAAGTAGCAATGCAATATCTAGTCGTGAGGAACACACTCTTTTCAAGCCTCCATAAGGTAAGGAAGAGGTACGTCAAGCTAAGTGACGTAAAACAAGCGCTTCTTGGGAGGCAACCCAAGCAATTCTCTGTTTTCCTAGTTTTTTTAGATTTAGTGTTTGCATGAATAAGAGCTTGAGTGTTGGTGTTTTGATTCTTATATGCCATTGTTATGCTTTTCTTGTGGACCGTTGGTGTTATATTGTGCTTTCATGTGTTTTTGGTGAAGTTTTTGGTCGTTTGAGCTATTTCACATGTTTTTTTCAGCGGTAAAACTTACATATTAGAGGCGAGGCTACGAGTTGTAAACATGTTATTCTGCAGAGCTCGTAGAATTTTTCTAAGACATCCAGGAGAAAACACGCAGGCGTGTGGAATTTCCGCGACGCCCATTGATTTGCATCGCTGAGCTCATCGAGAGAGGCACGGGGTGCGGCTGCCGCCTGTGGATGACTCATGCGGCGGGCGCGCCCTGCGGGTAATTTCCGCATGGGCGTGTGAATTCTCGGAGAGTTGGGGAGATTTTTCCAGGAGAACACAGGCGTGGACTCGCCCTCGTGGGTGACCTGTGAACCATACGCAGGCGTGGGTAATTTCCATGCGCGCGTCTGCGAGCTCTCCCTGCGAAAACACGAGGCGTGCAGCTGCCCTTGTGAATTGGTCTTGTGAATGTCCACGCCCGTGGGGAATTTCCGCACGGGCTTGTGGAAGACTTGATATTTTCTCGGATGTCCATGGAAACCACAGTGGCGTGCATCTGCCCCTTTGGGTCGGGCACACGGGCGTGGGTAATTTCTGCACGCCCATGGGAGAACAGTCAGAGTCAAAGGAGCGTTTTCCCGAGCAAAGCACGAGGGGACGTATGTACACCCCCGTGGCACTCTCGAGTGAGGCGCATCGGGCGTGGGTAATTTCCACGCGCCCGTGGGGATACACCGAATTCAAGAGACGCGATTTTTCTACTTAAAAACCTTGTGATCTGTCTCATTCTTCATCTCCGTCGCTGGAAAATGGTTCCCGATCATCTTTCTGACCCTTTATCACTATTTGGAGGAATTTTCTTCGCAAATCTTACCGAATTTCAAAAGTTTTCATATTCATTTCTTCGGTAACCTTTCTATCCTCCTTTCTTTGCCAATTATGGTTTTTCATGGATTAAATACTTTTTAAATGCGAATTTTCATGCATGATGGATGTGTAGTAAGCATTTAGAAGTGGTTTTAAATTGATTTTTAAGATTTGTTGTGCACCCGTGCGGGAGTTTCACGCTCTGCAGAGTGACACGAGTGTGGGTAATTTCCACATGCTCGTGTGGAATTCTACAGTATATTACTTCTGAGATTTTTGACTGTTTTCGTCTTTTGCACTCCGGATATGGCACCTCGAGCGAAGAAGAACGAGTTAAGCGCTGAGACTCACCTCACCCGAGCCGATACATGTGGAATTTCGAACCCCAAGCATCAGGCTCGCTTGAGACTTTTAGCAATCGGGTTTTGGTCAGACTTGCTCAGCGGATGTACAAGTGTTTCAACATATTCAGCAGGGGTGATGAGGTAATTAATAAGATTGATGAGATGTTGGCGATGGGAAGTCGGAGGAGGCTCATCGATGATTAGTGAACCGACTCACCGCACACTTACGCTAGAGGTTTTGGCATCCTTTGAGTTTCGATTGTTGCATGGGAGAGTTGATATTACAGAGGCGATACAGTTTTGAGTATTCGGTCATCCATTCTCCATGAGCGTCACAGAGTTTTTGATTAGGACTGACTCGTACGATTTCTCTTACTCTGATACCGTAGAGTATGGTCGACTACCGATGAGATTTTTCCGAGTGTCGATCACTCCATATCATGCATACGAGTTTTTGTGTGGGCGTGGGGAGTACGAACCGGGATTATTGAAGGCCTCTAGTTTGTCCCGGTTCAGTTACAGATACGATACCTGCGATCATCGAGGTCAGTCGCGAGGTCGAGCGAGATAACACGACCGCTTTGACGGGGCTCGGATCTACTTTTCTTATACTCCATGGCTCGTAATGTACCACTTCACTTAGGGTGCATTCTAGCAGATGTTTTGCAGTACCAGGATAATTCAATGAGAGTAGGTCTACTATTTGCGGGCCCTTATATCACCGAGACTCATGCAGGAATGGGTTTTGGGCGACGCCCTCACGTGGTCTTTGAGAGGACGGTTGTGCCCACCCTCTTGCGTTCGATACGATCGAGGATGATGGGGTTGAGTACGAGGTTTGGGGCCGGTTTATATTCTCACTCGACTACATGACACCACCCGGGAGGCGAAGGAGATCTTGCGGGGGTGTCCAGCGAGACTCCTCCATCTTCCCGTAGCACCCGAGTACTCGAGCCTGTGACCATATTGAGAGGGTGGAGACCCGATGTTAGAGAGATTTCGGACTGAGATATCGGAGCCCGGGCTTTGCGATCGGTTCAAGACCACGGATCTTATGGCCCGATTCCAATTCCTTAGAGATCTCCGAGACCCGGATCGCTGATGCCTCCGAGCACCACATCCTCGACCCCGAGCACCGGAGGGACCCACTATATGCTTCCACTTGACCCATAGCAGCAGCGGGCAGGCGACTCCAGACACTTGACCTTTCTTTTACTTTCATGCATTTTACATTATCTTATTTTTCTTGTTTTTAGACTTGTTCACTCGAGAAAGGATTTTTCCTTACGAGTTTATGTTATTGCATTATCGAGGTTGTATTCATTGCTTTCATCTTTTTATACACTCGAGTTATTTTTGTTTTTTTCTTGAGCTTACTCGAACCCCCTCGTGTATGCGTCGAGATGGTTTTGTCTTCTCGGAAATTGAGACTTAGTCATGGAGCACGGTCAAGGTGCTTTGGCACTTGACCGTAGTGAGCTTCACTAAACCCTGTTGAAACACTACTCCCCATGGAATTTGCTTCATCAAAATGCAACACTAGGAGTCGGGGAGTATTGTTTTGATTAGCTTCTCCACATCTATTTTTGAATGATATATTTTTGAGTGAGCTTGCATGAGTACATTGAGGACAATGTACAACTGCTAAGTGTGGGGGAGTTTCATAGTGCACACATCTTTTCTATTGTTCTTGATTGTTATATGCTCACATAGCCAATGGCGGTTCAAATTAGTTGCAATGTTTGTATTCTTCAGTCTAGGAGAATTGTTAACATTGAATGTTTTCATGCTCTAGTTCTTGCTTGAATTTTTAGGAATTTTTCCCAATTTACACTTAGTGCACTACTCACTCTTTGAAACTCTGTTGGAAAACTCATGTTTGATGTTAAAAGGGACTAGTTAGGTTCACTTCTTTTTGCTAAATTGATGGAAAAATGAAAAGAAGGAACAAAATAGTTTTATTGTTTATTTGTGTTCAGTTAGATGGAAAGAGCTACCACCTATGAAGTATGAAGCTACTCTCACAAGTCGGATACTAGTTAGTGCTAATGAGAGAAAGATCTATCTCATAGGATGAGTGAAAGCTACACTCGGGAAGAAAGAGCTACCATCTCGAAAGTATGAAAGCCACCTTAGCGGCCGCTTTGGAAAGGGCTACCTTAGAGGATGTGTGAAGCTACTACCATCTTTTAAAATTTTTATCACTTTTGTAGATAAATAAGTCCCTTGTACTAGAACTTTGAGGAGTATAACTTGGGGGGTTTTGAGTGAGTTCACACACTTACACGAAATTTTGGTTTTTAGCTAGAGCATTGATTTTTCGTATTTAGTGTTGAAATTTTCCTTACTTGTAGAATACTTTCTTTGTATACCCTCGGTGAACCTCAAAGGCCAAGCACTTTCAATATTTTTCTTCATTGATGCACAGGAATGTTTTAATGTTTGCTGAGGACAAGCAAAAAGCTTAAGTGTGGGGAGTTTGATAGGAGTGCTTGTGACGATATGAATGTGAAGCGTTCATTCCTTATGTTGAGCATTACTTTTCTCAGGGTTTTTACCTTAATATGTGTGTTTTATGTTACTTTTATACAGGTAGGGCTGTGAGGCCGAGTATGAAGGAAATAGGCCAATGTGGATCATAATGCACTTATTTTGGAGGAGATCTTGCTAAAGTTCAAACGCGAAGGCATAGGAAAGGTGTGAGATGCTAGAGTGTGTGCCAACCTCCTCGCATTCGAGTGAGCAAATCCATTTGGAGGGGCACAAAGGCAGTCACACTCGAGCATTCCGACCTCATGCATATAAGAACAAGAACCCCACCAACATGTATATCATTGAAGAAGCAAGTGATTCAAGATGTGAACGCATAAATGCTATTGCGTTACCCGATGAAAGTATGGAATTGAGGAAGTTGTTACATGTGTCGAAGACTGTGCTGAAACACTTGTAGCAACTGTTAAACGCAGACAGTGCATGGCGACCTTCTTGTCAGAGCCGGCCGAGAGTCAGAGGAAAGCAGAGAAATCACACACGGGCGTGTGGAAATTATCCACGCCGTCTAATTCCGCGCGGTCGCGTGCTTAGCAGCCACGCTTGAATCCAT